>NW_002987847.1:191067-225549 GCF_000006295.1 Pediculus humanus corporis | reverse complement strand
TGTTAATTTCCGGTCGGGGAATAAGTTAAAATAAAGGACAACAACATGGTTTTAAATAAATAAATAAATAATAAATAAAGTAAACGTGTGTGAAATATGGCGTTAAATAAATTAAAATATCGCGTTCATGTAATTATATCACATTTCTTCTTATGATACGTTATTTAATATCCGACAAGGAATGTGATAAAAATTATTATTATCATTATTATTATTATTATTAAACCACAAAGACGTTAAAAATTTCGTTTTTTTTTTCCTCACGATTGAGATCCGTAATAATAATAATAAATTTCTCACGAATGTGGGGAAAAAGAAAAGAAAAATCATAAAAAAAGAGGGATGGAAAAACCGTTAATTTTTTAAAATTTTCCCACCTTCCCCACAGCCCCCCTCCCCCAACCGAAATTTTTCCCGGGGGGGGGGGTTTATTATCTCCAAACGAAAAAATCTTTTCTTAATTTAAAAGATGAATAGATTAAATTAAGGTAAATTAATAACATAAATTACGAGAAAGAGAGTAAGTAAAAAAAAAAAAAAAAAATGGAGAATCGCGTGTTTTTAATTTGTTTCTTCGGTGGTCTAACGATTTTTTTTTTCTTCCTTTCTTTCTTATTTATTTATTTATTTTGTTTTCATTGTATTTTATTTTCTTTTGTGTTTTATTTTTTTCGAGATGAAATATATCCGAAAGATTTATTATTATTATTATTATTATTAAATTTCATCACGAAATCTTTTTTTAAAATGATGAATTTTCGAATATCGGTTATTTAACGAATTTTTTCTAATGTTCTATTGTTGCTACACCATCGCGTCTGAATGTATTTCCGGTATTATTACTCTTTCACATCCTTCTATTTCCGGTAAATTTTTTAATCAAAAAAAAAACAATTAAAAGGATTTGTTAATTAATGATAATTTCCGATTTATACGTTGGTACGTTTCTCGTTTATTTTGATTCGTTAACGGATTTTATCGTAACCGGATGTTGTTATACGCATCAACCATTTCCGTATCCGCATATTCGATAGATTTTATTTTTTAAAAATTCTATTTAATCGTCATCCCTTTTCTATTTTTTAATTTATAAACGACATTTTTTTTTTTTTTAAATAATAATTTAATTCGGATCGTTTTGAAGTTTTTTTTTCCGTTATCAATTTTATCAAATAAATCAATAATAATAATAATGATAATATATTATTATTATTATTATTATTATTATTATTATTATTAAACATCGTCAATCATTTTAAACGTTTGAAATCGTTTAAGGGTTAACCAGAAAAAAAAAAAAATTAACATTACAATCAAAATAATTTCATATTGTTATTATAAAAAGAAAAAATGAATTTTTCATTCTCTCTCTCTCTCACTTTCTTTCTTTCTTTTTCTTTCTTTTTCTACTTCCACTTTAAATTCAGTTTCCCGGGTTTTTTTTTTTTTGAAAAATAAAAAAAAAAAAATAAAATACGTATAAAATAAAATTTTTCTTTTGTGCCATTGTTGTTAAAATGATTTGTAATGAAAAACGTTATGAAAGAAAAGGATAACATTTGTAATGGGTTTCGTAATAATAATAATAATAATGATGATGATGATGATGGCTATGATGATGATGATGATGATAATAATTTTTAAAGGTGGAAACATTTAAATTCGAGTGAAATTTATTTTGTGAAGAAAAAAAATTTTTTTTTTTTTTTTTAAATTTTATGAGGAAGGAAAGGAAGGAAAGAAAGGAAAGGAAAGGAAAGGAAAAAAAAGCTTTAAAATTGTGAATAAATAAAAAATTCCTTTAAAAGAAAAAAAAATGGTGCGAATAAAAATCAAAGGATTCAAAAAAAAAAAAAAAAAAAAAAATTTCCCGTCGTAAAAGGCTGTGTGAGAAAAAACCAAATGGCGATGCCAACTAATGCCCTAGTCGTACGTTTATTGTAATCATCTTTTTTTTTTTTTTTTTTTGCGAACGTACGAGAATTCAAAAAAAAAAAAGAAAATAAACCCCCCTTTTCTCCCCCTCCTTCCCCCTCTTTTTTCTTTTTTAATTACGTATTAGAAAATGTAAAGTTTTTATTAATAATAATAATAATAAGTATAAATAATAATATTATTTATCGAAATAAATTTAAAATTCGTTCAATCGTACCTAATTTCTATATATATATATATTCGATACTTTTATTTTTTCCCTCTGGTAAATAATAATAATAATAATAATAATTTCCGTGCAATATTTATTCACGTGTAACGAGAGATAATAATGCCACGTCAAAAAAAAAAAAAAAAAAAAAAAAATTTTTTTTTCTCAAATACTACGTTATTATAAATCATTTTATAATATTAAACGAAACCTTTTTTTTTTTTTGAATATTTTATTCATTCATTCATTCGTCGGGGAAAATTATTATTATTATTATTATTATTATTATTATTATTATTATTATTATTATTATTGTCACTTTTGAACACGGCAAGATTTAGTGTATTTGTAATTTAGGGTTTTTAAAAATTTATTTCAGGTTCAAACCCGATTCCTTAAAATTTTGTTTGTGCTGTTTATAATATTTTCCGAAAAATGTGAAGGCCATTCCACATAACGTCATTTCCGGTTTCTTCTTTTAAATTCTTTAAAATATTTTTTAAATTTCCTTTTATTGAATGTGACGTGGCTCCCAGTGATGCTCCCACGATGACCGGAATAGTTTCTGTCTTTACTCCCCACATCCTGGCTATTTTTAGATTTCTGTACTTCAGCCATTTGTCCGCTTTTTGGCTGTCTGGTGTTTTTCCCACCATCCGCTACGGATACTTCAATTAGCTTACATCATTTTTCCGCATTATGCCTGAGGATGGTATCCGGTTCGTTGTCTGGAACAATTCTGTCAGTATCGATTTGTTCATCATACAGAACCGTGCATGAACTCGCTGTCTTAACCAGGGTTGTATCATTCCTCGACTAGTCCATTCATTCCGTATCACGACAGTTATTCCATATTTATTGTGTCTTTCCAGATATTAATGTTTTGCCAATATCGTACAACCGGAAATTAAATGATCGATTGTTTCCGACTGCGATTGGCACATATTCGACATCTGTCATCTCGACAGACTTTTTAGAACTCCCTTCTCCGATTATAAATCCGTAATGCCTCAGTTATTATTATTGTTTTTTTTTTTTTTTTTAAATAAATTCATTTATATATTTTTACCGGAAATTATTTTTAATTTCCTTCCCTTCCTCCCCTTTTTCCATCATCTTTATTATTTTTTAAATTAATGACACGTTCGTTTTACACATTTATTTAACGTTTACGTTTATTATATAAAAATTCGCGGTATTAAATATAATTGGATTATTTTGTTATATTTATAAATAAATAAATAAATAAAATTTTTTTTTTTTTTTTTTTTTTTTACTTCCCGCGCTTAATTTTCTTTTAAAAAGAAAAAGAAAAGTTTCGAATTGAATTTTACTTTAATTTTATTAAAAACTTTTTCTTTTTTTTTTTTTTTTTGTTTCAGGGGTCTTTTTTTTTTGTCGTCGTTCGAAAGGGAAACCGGGTCTTACTATTTTATTAAGAACGAAAAAGAATTATTATTATTATTATTTTTGTTTTTGTTTTCTCTCTCTCTCTCTCTCTTTCTCTCTAGATTATTCCCCGGGAAAAGTTTTTTTAAGGTTTACAACAAAATATTCATCCAAACGTGTAATAAAATGAAGATCCATTATGAGCACGTGACGCTAACCAAAATATTGCTCTGACTTTTAACCAGGTAAGAAAAATAATAATAATAATAAGAAGAAGAAGAAAAAAAATATGAAGAAGAAGGGAAAAGAAGAAGAAGATGAAGAAAAAATAAAAAATAAAAAGTTGCAAAAAGTTTATATATTAAAAGGTAGTAAAAACAATTTCTTTGAAAAGTTTATTGAAAGTCTATACAAAGTTTAAATGGGTACAAAAAAATGGGAGGAGTGGAGAGGAGGGGAAGGGAGAGAGGAAGGGAGAGAGGAAAATTGAGTTTGACTAAACAAAGATTTTTTGTTCGGTTTTTTTTTTTTTACTTTTTTTTGTTTGATTTAAAGTGTATTATTAAGTTTTAATTGCCAAATAAATAAAATTTTAGGACGTTATTGTTTTGTATTTTAAGTTTTCTTTCCCCCCAATCCTCATCCTCATCCCCACCCCCACCCCCACCCCAAACCCCCCACACCTCTGTTTCAAACGACAAATTAAATTATTTAAGTTTATTTATTTATTTATTTTTTTTAACGTTTTATATCGTATAACGAATTGAAAATCTATTTGAACGTGGAAATAGAAAAAAAGAGCATTGTAAAAAATAATTTTGTATGAAATAAAATTTTATACTAAAGTGACAACAAAAAAAAATTTTTTTTTTTTTTTTTTTTTTTTTCTGAATTGGTTTAAGAAGATAAAATAAATAAACAAAAAAAAATGGGGAAAAAAAAAAAATTCTTCAATTTTTTTTTATCACGTGATATCGAAAATTGCTTCTTTTTTTTTTTTTGATATCTGACATATTGAAAAACCAAAATTTTAACGTTAAATTAAATTTTTCTTTTTTTTGAACGGTTAAAACTTTTTGATGACAATAAATTTGAAATTTTAACAAAAGAAATATTTTTTACAAACCGTTAAACATTTATTTTGGTTTCAAAAAAAGTTTTTTATTCGATATGACATCAACAGCTATCTAAATAACGGTGAATTAAATTTTTGAAATTTAAACGCAAAAGAAATAATAGATTCTTTACAATTTTTAAATAATAAGTAAAAAAACTAAAACTTATTTATTATTTGAACGAGGATGAGCAGTTAAATTTAGTCTTTCTTATTTAAATAATAATGAAATCGAACCACCACATTTTATAACTTTGTTAGTTTCAAGTAAAAATTTTTAAATAATTTAATTGTGGGGAAAAAAATTAAACGATGGAATAATATAATAATATAATATTACTTACATTCGAGAAGTTTCGATCGTTTTCAACTGTTTTACTTCACACAAAATACATATAAATTAAAATAAAACACATAAAATGTAATTACGTGCAAAACACTTGTGACGAATTGTGTGATGGAGGTTAAAACGGTCGTGGAATTAGACGAAAACTTAAAAAAACGTTTTTCTTCAAAGGCGGTGGAAACACGAATTGGTTTTGAGGTTGGAATTAGGTGAAGGCCTATGTTTGATAATCATTAGTTTTTACATCGTGTGTTTTCTGTGTTTTATTTATTAATTTTTAGTGTTTAACGTTAAAAAAAAAAAAAATGTGTGATTCTGTTTAATAATTATTTTTATTTGGACTACAAATGAAGACAATTTTTGGATATATATTTAAATTTCCATTACGGTGACAAAAATGTTAGTCAGCCATATTTTATGTTGTTATTACTTAATTAATTATTTTCGGTTTATTTTAATTTTATGATTTTTAAGTATATTTTTAACGGTTCAATGGTAAATTTTGTAATTAAATTAAAATATTATTATTATTTTTTAGGCTTTTGTTTACATGTCATTTTCGCCACGTAAACTATATAAGCCTGTTATTATGAGCTTTCAGACTCGATTACGTCAACGGTTTGAAACCCCTACTATTATTATTATTATTATTATTATTATTGCTTTAATCTTATTGAAACGCATAACATTTACTTGTTATTGGGGTCATTAATAAAATGAATTTATTTTTATAATATTTTTTATTTTATTTTTTAAAAAAGTATTTTGTAAAATATGCAACTTATTCTTATGATATTTTTGAATGTAAAAAATTATTTTCATTAAAAAAGTTTTTTAAAGTTTAATTTACTTAAACATCTTTTTTATTTAAGTAACTTTAACATAATTACTCATAATTCATCATTTTTGTATTCAGATAATTAAATTATGCTTTGGGACCCTGGGTCTGATGAAAAGGATGGGGATGGAGACCCGAAAAAAACTCCTGTTACTCCTATTTTGGTTCCATTGCAAAATAATCCATCAGGAGGAGAAAAAAGTGTACCTCTTTTAATTCCCGATGTTCAAGATTTAAAAGATCAATTTCAACACCAGCAAAATGTTTTAACACAAATAAAGGAAACATTAAAACAAAATGAAACACAGTTAACATCTAAAGAAAAACAAGTCGAGGTTAGAAATTTGTTTCGAATATTTTTTTTTTTTCGATATAAAATTTATTTCTGAACATCGAGAGTAAATTTTTTAAAAAAAAAAAAAAATTATTACAGGTTTATGCGAATAAACTATCACAAATAAGGGCTAGAACCAAGAATTCTCAAGTTAAAAAAAATACATCATCAGGAGGTAGTAATTCAACATCTAAAGGTCTAGTCAAAGGATCATCTAAAGAAAATATATCAAAAATCGAAAGCGGAGGAAATAATGAAAATCCTAAAATCGGTAGGAGAGGAAAAGTTTCAGAATTGAAAAAATGTCTAGAGGAAAACAAGTAAGTTAAAATTAAATAAATTTTATTTTAAACACATCACAATTTTTTTTTAGTCTAATATTGATATGTTGAAATGCTTTTTTTTTTTTTTTGACAATTTTCCTTGACCTCTTGTTAAACCACACCCAGAAATACATATATCATGTCATTTAATCTCACAAATGATGTTTTCGTAACACATCCATTTTCTTTAATATTTATTTATTATTTTTTGTTATGTAATTCATTTGTTTTAAATGGATTTTTAATTAATAATTTTATTAAAAATACTTTTATTTTAAATATATTATTATTAATTACTTATTTATTTTACTACCTTTTAAATCATTTACTGTTTTTAAATATTCGAGTGTTAGTCGAAGAATTAAAAAGTTTTGTATTGTGTTTTGTCGATTGCCAATTAAAAAGATTTCGATCAAATTTGAATGAATAAATTTGGTAGTCACTGAACTGTAATAAATAAAAATGAATGTTAAATTAATTTGTTTCGATAACATTGCCACAAATTGTTAGTTATTATTTTGTAACTCACTTTCAAGGTCTCTATTTGAAAAAAAATAAAAATTTTTTTAATTTCAGAATTAAATTTGAACAAAGAACGGGTAAGGAACAAACGGAAACTAAAAAAATAGAAAGTTTGGTAGAACAGTTAAAAGCTCAACTTGATGAAAGGGATAAAACGATACAACATTTACAAAAAGATATAGAAAGACCTCCAATCAAACATGAGATTTCGAAAAAAAATAAAAAACTCGATAGAGATTTTGTAAGTTTAAAAATGTTTTTGTGTCTTTGAAAACATCACCAAAAGGGGACATTGTTGACATTTTTTTTGTATTTTAGGTGGCCTCAAAATCAACGCAAACAAGTTCACCTTCCGACGAATCATCCGAAATGTTTGCATTACAAAATAAAATCCACGAATTGGAAGCAAACGTTTTAGATTTAGAAGAAAATATTAAAGAAAAAGAATCTGTGATCGAAGCTCGCACTCAAGCTGTTGCTTTACTTTCCAAAGATTTAAGTTTAAAGGGGAAAAACACGTTGGAAAATCTCGAGGAAACCAGGCAGGAAATGAGAAACATGCAAAAAAATTTCATAGAGATAGAAGATCGTTTAAAAAATGATTTATCGGAAAGGGATAACAGGTGATGATGATAATAATAATATGGGAAAAAATATCATTATTAATTTATTTTATGTAACAAATTCCTTTTTTTTTTTGCCATTGTTTAGAATAATCGAATTGGAAGAAAAATTAATGGATTTGAAAGACAAAAATACCAAATTAGAATCGGATATTAAATCAAGCGAAACAAATTCGAGGAGTGAAAATTTCGGGAGTGGAGAATTTTCCGAAGAATTAGAAAATAAAATAAAAGTTTTAACGAAAGAATTAGACGATAGAAATAAATCAATGATAAAAATGAAATTAGAACATAGGAATAAAATAAAGGAAATGAATAAATCGATGGAAACGTTACAAAATGTAAGCGTTGGGTCTCCCAAAAAAAATTTTTTTAATGAAATGTTTATTAATTAATTTGTAAATGTTGTTGTTGTTGTAAATTTTTTTTTTTTTGTAGACATCAGATGATAAGGCTGAAATTATAAGATTAAATAAATTGTTGGATGATTTGAGAAATGAAAAAATCGTATTAGAAAATCGCGTTGCAGAACTGGAGGATGAGAAAGGTAATCTTCTACTTACAATATTAGATGTTGATGATTTCAAAGGTAGTTATTATTGTAATTTTGCTTACATAATATTCACCCACGCACACATTCGCACACGCACACGCCCACGCACTGCATAATTCCTTTCCTTTCCTAAAGTTTCCACTTTTTTTTTTTTTTTTTGCCTCTTTTATATTTCTCTTGATAACTTTTCTATGCTTTTTTCTAAGCTTTTTATTATTTTTTAATTTAATAATATTGCATGAGAGGAAAGCATCGAATGGACAAAGATTTGAAAACGTCATTCATTCATTCATTCATTCATTCAATCGGTGTTTGATGAATGACAAGATTTTAAAATTTAAAAAAAAAATTTATTATTTGGTACGCTAATTAATAATAACATTTGGACTCGAGTTTATCAGTTCATGTTTTTTTTTTTTTTTGTATTTTTGATTGCGAAACATTCACGTCTTCCATATTCAATATCAATTAATAAAAATTATTAAAAAGTAGAAGAAAAAAAAAATTTGTTTTTTGCTTGTTTTCAGTTATTTCTTTTGATTTTTTTTTTGTGACATTAAGAAATGCATGTCATCTCGTTTTTAAATTGCATGATTTGATGACATAAACAATTTTTTGATTTGTAAAAAATTTAATTTAATTTTTTTTTTTTTTTTTTTGATTTTAGTTACGGAGAAGAATTTAAATGAGAAAATTACCGAATTGGAAATGATTATAAAAAAACAAAACGAAGATTTAAGCGTGCGCGTGAGTAAAATATCAGATTTGGAAAAAGAAAATGCGGATTTGATAAAAGCGTACCAAGATCAAAACATAACGATAGAAGATTTATATTCGAAAATGGTCGGTTTCAATGGCGGTCAGGACGAAATGAAAACGGATGATAACGAAGAGAAAATAAAAGAATTGGAGGAAAAATTGAAAGTCGCGAAATCTGAATACGTTGAAAAATTGGAAAATTTAAAATTAGAACACGGTAAAGAAATTGAAATGTTGGAATGTTATTACAATAGGAAAATGGAAAATACAGACAGGAAAGAATTAGAAGAATACAGGATATCGACGGAGATAAATAACATACACGTCGAAGAGCAAATTGAATTGTTGATACGTGAGAAACAACAGCTTTTGGATAAATTGAAAAAGCTTTCCGGTGGCGCGGCATCATCATCATCTGATTCATTGGCATTTGAAAAAATGGAACATTTTGATTTGAGAGTGAGTTTTCCCTCATTTTCCTTTTCGTTATTTACTTTTATTTTTAATTTTCAAAACTTTTTTTAAAAAAAAAAAACGTTAAAAAAAAAATTTTCAGAACGAAAAAGAACTCGGCGATGACGTTTTGAAACAATTTTCCGACGAGGAAAATAAATTATCTCATCTTCAAAGAATAGTTAACGATCAGCAAAATTTAATTGGAGAATTGCAAACGGCTGTTGAAGCGGAAAAAGAAAAAGCATTTAATTACCAAAAAAAAATTAAAGAATTAGAAGAAACCATCGGTGAACTCGACAGGGTGAAAAGTTCAGTCAAGGAGGGATTCAATTCGTTGGCTGGTGAACCATCGAAAAATCAAAAATCCAACGTCAACGCCAAGAATAAGATAAAGAAAATAGAAATGCAATTGATGGAAGCCAAAAAGTCGCTCGAATTACAAAATGAAAAAATGAAGGATTTAAATCAGAAATTGGAGGAAAAAGACGAACTCATAAAAAGGTACACGGAACGTATCGAAACGTTCGAAAAAGACGATTGGGATCGTGAGAATCATTGGGAAAACGCGGGAGACGATATTGAAAACGTTCAAGAACTTCAGAAAAAATGTTTGAGTTTGGAAAACAGTTTGATAGAACTCAACGAGCACTGTGAAAAACTGCGGAAAGAAAATATCGAAGTCGTTCACCTTTTGTCCGAGGAAAAGGTTAAAAGGAAAAAATTATTGGAAGAATTCAAAAGAAAGGCTGATGAGAGCGGTGGGAAAAATAACGAGAGCGAATTTGACGTGGCCGACGTCGAATGTAAAATGAATTATTTAAGCGAACTCATTGCCGATTTGGAAAATAAAGTCGAAAGAGTGGAAAAAGCTGCTTCGGATAAATTGTCGAGAAATGTCGAACCGTCGGAAACCGACAACGTGAAAGAAAGAACGGATGAAGGAACCGAACTGGAGAAAAAATTCGAATGGGCAAACGTTTTGCTCGCGAGCAAAGAAACCGAAATATTCAGGCTACAAAATTTACTGGAAGACCGTTCGAAAGCCAACGAGATATTAGATGGCGACAATAAAGAATACAAATTGAAATTATCGGAAACGGTGAAAAAATTAGAAAATTCTCTAGACTCGATAAGAGCAAAAGATGTTCAGCTGAATGAATTTTCATCGAAATTCGACATGTTGCAAAATTTTGCAAACGACGCGGGGAAAAAACTCACGGAAAATGAAAATCACGTGCAAAAATTATTGGCCACAATCAAAAAAATGGAAGATGATATGGATAAAAAGGAAAAGGAACTTGAAAATATAACGGGTAAAATTTTATTTACTGAAGTTTTACATTATTATTCGATTACAAATTAATATTATAAAATTGTTTTTTTTTTTTTTTTTGTTGTCGCAGGTACGTTAGCTCAGAAAAATGTGGACATTGCAGAATTGAAAAGTCGTTTGGAAGAAGTAAATACGAATTTGACTCACGGTTATCAAGATCATTTGGAAAATATGGGAAAATGTCTCAGAGACAAAGAAGCCGAGTATAACGCTTTGCTGTCGGAAAAACAAGATTTAGAAAATAGCATCAAAACTTTAATCGTCGACAAAAAAGAAATTCACGATTTGTACTCTCAAATGGCGAGCGAAAAGGAAAATTTACAAAAGTCTTTGTCGGAAAAAGAATCACTCATATCGGAACTGAATGAAAAATTGAAAAAGTTTGAGGGAGGTGAAAAACCTCGCGGACAGGAAATATCAGATTTAAAAATTAAAATGAAAAAATTGGCGGCAAATTTAAAGAAGAAAGCTCAAAGCGAATCGGATTTGCAAAAACAAGTGAAGGAATTGGAATCCCGACTGTCGGAAAAAGATGATTGCGTGGAAAAACTAAAAGGAGACGTAAATGAAATGATGGAAAAGTGGAATTTTGAAAAAACGGAAAAGGAACAAATTCACGTCGTTCTCGGGGAAACGGTTACGGAAAAAGGTTGTCTAGAAAGCGAATTGTCCGCACTGAAAGATAAATTTAACGATTTGGAAAAAGAATTGGAGAGTAATAGGTTGATGCACGAGGGACAGGTCAAACAATTGGAAGACGAAATACAAAAAACTTACAAGATTTGCAACGAGTTACAAATGGTGGAACAACAATACAAAGGTAATTTAACACGTTTCTTTTTTTTTAAGAAAGGAAGTTTTCTTTTCAGAAAGTAAATAAAAAAAAATTTTTTCTTCAGATAAACTGTTAGACATCGAAGCGAAATACAGTGAATTGTTTCAAGCACAGCAAAACTCTTCGGCGACGGTTAAAAAAAAAGAAATGGAGTTCAACGAGGAGAGAAAAGCTTTGTTGCAAAATTTGGCCGACGTGACGAACAAATTGGAGGAAATGAAGTTTAAATACAACGAAGCACTTATCGAAAAATCGGATTTGGAAGTGCAATTGGAGGAACTTAAAAGGTTTCAAGATGGGACGGAAAATTCGTCGGAAAAATCAGGTTTCGATGCGAAATTGCAAGAAAACCTTGCCGTCATTGAAAATTTAGAAACGGAATTGAATAAGTCTCAGGATCAATTGAAATACGTCGAAGAAAAATTATTCGTTTCGGAAGAGAGACGAGTCTCTCTCGAAACGAAAAATGAAGAAATGTTTAGAAAAATAACGGAAGATTCTCAAAATCTCATCACGATCGATGATTTGGCAAACAGAGTCGATGCTTTATTGAAATCCGAAAAAGATTTGTTAAATTCTGTCAAGACTTTGGAAACGGGAAATGCCGAACTCAAACAATTACTAACGGAAACGCAAGAGGAAAAACATAATTTGGAAAGAGAAGTCAAAGGTTTGTTGGAAAAAAGTGTCGAAACGGCATCGGAAATAGAAATGCTGAGAGAAATGGATGTCGAAAAAACGGAACTCGTTAATTCTCTCACCAAAGACTTGGAAAAAACAAAAATGGAAAACAAACAAATTTCCGCGGAATTTAAAAAACTCAATTCCGACTACGAGCAATTCGAAATCGATTTCAAAGAAAGTCTCGAAAATTCTCAAAATTTAGAAAAATCGTTGAAACACGAAATCGAAGAACTCGCGAGCGTGAATGCCGGATTGTTGGAAAAGCTCAACAATATGTTATCCGAAGATAAAAATCGTAATGAGGAAAAAGCGGAAGACGTTGCTGTTTCCGACGAAGACAAAAAGAAGAAAAAGCGGAAATCCGTAACGTTCCGAACTGACGAGGTGGAATATATAAAAGAGTTGAAAAGTCAGTTGCACGACTACGATGCCAACCTTAAAAAAGCGAATAAAGAAATAGAAAATTTGAAAGCGAAACTCAACGAAGAAAAAATAAAAGAGGAAATGGTTCGCGAAGTCTCGGAAAGTAGGAAAATGGATCCGAATAAAATTCCCACTCCCGTCATTGAGCCGCTCATCGAAAAAGCGGAAATCAAAACGATATCCGGGCAAAAATCCAACGAAGGAGAACGGAAATTCGATGCGAATTTGTTTTTCGGAGCGCCGCAAAATGAAAATTTCGAAGAGAATTCGTTTTTTACGGATGCGGGTAAAGCTTCCTTCGATGAACCCACTCAAAGTTGTTCGGATTTCGAATCGTTGGTGTGGGACGATAGCTGGGGAACCGACGGACAATTGGAAGAAGAGTATTTATCATCGAAAATGACGGAATCGTCCGCTGCGCAACCCAAAGAAGACATCGTGTTCGAGTATAAGGAAAGGATAAAAACGTTAGAATCGGAAATGGAATCATCGAGAAAAGAAATCGAAAGGTTGTCGAACGAACTTCAAGAACAGCAAGGAAAATACGCAAAAGCATTGAAAAAATTAAAAGAACAAAGAATCGTTACGGAAAAATTGCAGAAAGAAATAAAACAATTGAAAAACAATACAAGTTTGGAAGATTTAGATGCGGCCATTGTGGACGAATTAAAATCACAAATCGAAAGCAAAGAGAAAAAGGAACGGGAGTTATTGAAAACAATAGAAAATTATAAAACGGAAAAGGAATCTCTTTTGAAAAGGATCGACAGTCTCAGTGTTAAAAACCTGGAAATGAAAGAAAGGCAAGACACGGGAGTCGAGTATTGGCAACAGAAAAATAACGAACTTTTGTCCGAGATTTCAACATTGCGACAAAATTTAAATGAAAATTCTCTCGCGAAAGAAAACAAAGAACTTTTGAACAAGATCGAAGCTCTCGAAAGGAAATTGTCGAATTCGTCCGAATCTAAAGAAATACCCTTTTCGGAAACTTCGAATGCCGAACCTTTTGCGATGGACGTTCAAAAAGTCATCGAAGAAAAATCAGCACTGCAAAAAGAAATAGAAGAATTAAACAACGTGAAAGATTTACTCCAGAAAAAATTATTCGACGAAGAAACTAGAAATTCATCCGCCATCGGTGAACTTAACGATCAGTTGAACGCTCTCGCGACGGAAAATGAAACACTGCAGGAAATACTCGGAGAAATGAAAAAAACCGTCGAGGCGTCGAAAAAGGAGAAAGAGAAAGAAAAAAAATCGAACATTTTTGATTATTTTAAATCCTCGTCGAACGACGACGAACTATTTCCTGTTGTTCCCAACGAGCCTACCGTGCAAAATGAACCCGTGAGTAAAAACGATGATGGGGAAATCGAAGAACTCAAGAAAAAATTATGCGAATTGGAAAATGTGACGAAATTAAAAGACGAAGAATTGAATGCAAAAAGTCATAAAATAAGCGAACTCGAAAATTCCCTGAGAGAAATGGACGGTTTGCGACAGAAAATCAAAGATTTGGATGAGTTGGTCAAGATGAAAGAAAACGACGTGAAAGAAATGTCGGAAAAGAATTTTGTTAAAGACAAAGAAGTGGAAGAATGGAGGGAAAAATTAAACTTGCTTCAATCTCAATACGAAAACGAAATAAGAAATTTGAAAAAGGATTTGGAAGAAGGGAAAAACGTGCTGGGTTTGAGAGAAGAGGAATTGTCGTGTTTGAAAAATCACTTACTCGAAATGGATAGACAAATGATGCAAAGGGTCGAAGCGGAAAAGGTTCAACGGAAAGAATCGTTGAACGAATTCGATACGATCGACCTGAACGAGAAAACGGAAACGATGCCGGCAGAACCGCAAGATCACCCGGAAATATTGAAGAGTAAAATTTTAGAATTGGAAAATTTGCTACACTTGAAAGAAAACGAATTGATCAATTTGCAATTGAGCATTTCGAATCAAAACGACAAAAAGAACGAAATGGACGCCTTGGTGCAAAAGAATATAGAATTGGAAAATTATTTGAAAATGGCGGAGGAAGAATTGAATCAGTTGAGGTCTCTCGCTTGGAATCAACAAGAAACGGCAGAACTCAAAGGAAAAGTGGAAGAATTGGAGAAAATTTTACGATTCAAGGAAGAGGAATTTTTTCACTTTGAGGCGGGGAAAAATCGAGAGATCGAAGGGCTCAACATGAGCATACGAGATTTGGAAAACATGCTCAAGGGAAAAGACGTTCAAATGGAAAATTTGCAAAAAACGATTTCGGAATTGGAAAACGTCGCGGCGATGGAGAAAAATAATTCCGAAAGTAAGGAAGAAGTGGAAAATCTAAAGCAGAAAATAATTGAATTGGAAAATTTGGTGTCGGCGAAAAACGGTGAAATTAACGAGTTGATGACGAAGATAAACGAATTGGAAAAAAGTTACAACGATTCGAAAATAGAAATCGAAAGGTTGTTGAACGAGGAAAAACTCAACACGGAGGAAAAATTCGTCGAACCTTTTCAAAAAAATATTCAAATCCCCGTCGCGTTCGAACTCGAAGCCATTTCGAGGTCTCTGGAAGAGGAAAAACAAAAATCTGGAAATTTGCTCTACGAATTAGCGGAGAAAGACAAAACGATACAGGAAAAAATGAACGACATACAAATTTTGACGGAGAAAATAATGAATATGGAAAATCGTATGAAGGGTTTAGAGGATGCGGAAAATCGGGAAAAGGTAAAAGCGACGAGCGAATCCCTCGAAATGAAAGCTCAACTCGAGAAAATAATAATGGATCTCCAAAAGGAATTGGAATGCATCAATTTGGAATTCGGGGAAACGAAGCGTGAGTTGGAAAAATATCAGAATTCGAAAGACGAAGATTTGACGAATTTAAAAAGTCAAATATTGAAATTGGAAACGGAATCGGTGGAAAGCGCGAAAAGAAAAGACTCGGAAATACTCGAAATAAAAAACGAACTCATGGAAAAGGCCAACTTGTGCGAGTCACTTTTGGAAACGAACAAGGAAAACGAAACGAACATGATGGAAAAAATTGCGGAATTGGAAAATTCGAAAGGGATCATAGAACGAGAATTTGAAAAATTACAATTCGAATACGCGAGAAAGGAAAACGAAATACTCGCGCTCACGCAAACTGTAAACGAGGAAAGAGCACGATTGAGTCAGGTGACGGCCATATTGGAAGAAAAAGAACTCGAAGTGACGGATTTGAAACAGACTCTCACTCACCTGCAAGAAGAAATCGGACATTTTAGAAATTTCGAGAAACAAGTCAAAGAATTGCGAATTGCTCAAATCCAAGAGGATGCCAAAACGGAAGCTTCGGGTAAATATTACGTCGTTTCCATTTTCTTCTGCTTGTTACGTCACTATGTTTTACTTGTAACCGTTCGCGTGTCTCTTTCCAGTCACTTCGGAAGGTGATCCCGACTACAGCGATTGGACCGAACACGAACTTGCCGAATTAAGCACGAGACTTCAAAGCGATCTCGACACGGCACTGTACATGCTGCATCAGAGAGACGTTCGTTGCGACGAACTGACGTTCGAATTAATGCAGGTTGGTTTGTCTTTGTTTCCCACCACCCCTGCCCTCTCTCTCTCTCTTTAAACAAAAACATTTTAAAAAAAAAATTTTTTTCGTTCAGCTCATCGAAGAAAGAGACACGTTACAATTGCGATTATCGACCGCTTTAAGAGCAAACGAAGAATTAAGATGTCTGACGAAACCCGAAGGATTCGGTTCGAGTCAGAATTTGCAAAGGAGTAAAGATATCGTCGATCAATCGAACGACAGACAACAAGAGCAACAACAACAGGGTGGTGTAAAGGTACCGAGCGAAGACCTTCGACAGCTAGCTAATAAGTGAGTGAGAATAACGATCGGAAAAAGATTCGCGAGTCACCGCCGTTCGTTGTTATTATTATTATTATTATTATTATTATTATTATTATTATTATTATTATTATTATTATTATTATTATTGTTTTTTCATTATTCCAGAATATCAGAACTTCACAGCATCAGTTACCTCAAAGATAAAACGATAAAAGATGATTCCGTTCAGAGGCACACGGAACAAATGAATTTGCTGTCGAGAATAACGGATTCCGACATGTCCATACGTGAGTTTTCCCTCATCCACTAGCGTTTGTCGGTTTTTCCTTTTCTTTTCTTTTTCGTTGACTTTGGAAATTTTTTTTTTTTTTTTTTTTTGCAGCGACGGGAGGAGGACGAGAATATCATCCAAATTCCCCGTCGGCGACGAATTGGACAAAAGGAAAAACGAATCAAAAAGTGATGCACATATGATAGAAAAGAAGAAAGGAAAGGAAAAGAAAAGAAAAGAAAGGAAAGGAAAAGAAAAGAAAAAAGAAAAACTTTTTTTTTTTTATACATATTTTGCATTTAAAAGAAAAAATTTCCCGATGACGTCACGAGCGTCGTTTGAAATCACCCGATGGGAAATTTTTTGTTGTTGTTTTCTTTTCTCCGCCCTCCGCTCAGGTCCCGCCCCCTTCGACAAAATCGCATCCGTTTCGTCGTTTCTTCGAATCCCCCGCCCCCTTCCCTCCCGCCCCGCCCCCTTCCCTCCCGCCCCGCCCCCCGTCAAGGAAGTTTTTTTGTTTTTTTTTTTTATAAATTTTTTATTAATATTTTCTCGTGTTTATAATTCTAATCATCGTGTCTTTGTTATCACTTTTATTAATTTTATTCATTCCAGTTGTTCTAGAAAGTTTGAATGTATAAAAACGCACACAATGACCGTAACGCGCGTTTGAAAGTTGCGAAAAAAAAACAAAAAACAAAATGGACGCGGTTCGAAACCCTACGAAATTATTATTATTATTTTTATTTATTTATTTATTTGATCCGGCGTTCATTTCTAAAAAAATTTTCCTTTTTTTTTTTTTTTTTTGTTGAAGAAACGACGATTTGCGATTTTTGTTCATCCTTTTTCAACGTGGATAATAATGTTGAAAATGATGGTGGCGGTGTCTCCCCTCCCCCTTCCCCTCCTACTCCTCCTCTTCGTCTAATAGGCTCCATCGACCGCGGAGATTTTTCCGATTTATAAATAAATAGTTTTATAAAGGTGTAGAGAAAAATGAAAAATTATGATAGTTTGTTAAGAAAGAAAACAAAAAGAAAATGACGTGGGATTAGCGATTGTCGATCGAAAATGATTGATTGATTGATTTATTAATCGGATCGTGATCGATGAGAGTTTGAATTAATTGTTATGTATATTATTATTATTAATTATTATTATTATTAGCTTATTTGTTGTATAATAAAATTTATTTTTTTTTATGAAAATATTGTAATTTAAGATTCATTCATTCATTCATTCGCTGATTCATTCATTCATCGATTCATTTATTTATTAATTGATTGATTGATTGATTGATATTCGTTACGTAATCCGAGAAAAAAAAAAAAATTTTTTTGTCACTCGTTTGTCTTTTTTTTTTTTTTTTTCTTAACGCAGAGGAAACAAATATGTAAATTTAAGTAAAACAAATACAAACGGTACAAATCAAGTACAAACGTTTGTTTGTTTGTTTGTTTGTTTTTATTTTCTCACAGGAAAAATCAAAGTTCAAATGTTTTGTAAGAAAAAAATTTTTTTTTTTTTTTGTCGATATCATTGCCTAATAAAAAGTTTTTTTTTTTTTTTTTCCCAATTCAAGTACGTTATTTAAATAATAATGATAATGATAATAATGATGATGATGATGATGATAAATATTATTTTATTTTGCTTTTTATCTATTGTAGTGTTAAACAAAACACAATATTATCATTTTTTTTTTTTTTTTAAATTTATTTTGTTATCTGACCATTTAAATTAAAAATTTATTATTTTTTTTATTTTTAAAAGGACAATATTATTATTATTATTATTATTATTATAAAGACGTAATTAAATCGGACAGAGCGATTCGAGTTCAAATCGTAAATCGGGTCAAAAACAAACAAACAAACAAACAAAAATATTAAATTCATTAAATTTTTATAATTGTCATTACAAAAAATATTTGTTTGTTTGTTTTAAGGGAGAACAATCAACAACAACAACAAAATGAATTGTTTGCCATCATCATCATCATCATTATCATTATCGTTTAGGGAATTATTATTAATTGGATGTAAAAAATAATAATAATAATAATGATTGATTCGTCAAAGGATTTGTCAAAAAGTGACGAAGAAATGGGAAGAAAAAAAAAAATTTTGTTGTTGTTGTTGTTGTTTGTCGACGCGTAAAAATGATCAAAAGAGATTTAGAGTGAGAGAGAGAGTGCGATGATTTATTATTATTATTATTATTATTATTATTATTATCAGTTAGTTTTAACAACCATTTTTATCATAGAAAATTTTTCGAGTGGATCGCTATGAACGTATAAAAAAAAAAAAAATCGGATTTGTTTGTTTTTTTTCTTGTAGTGCGCGAGTGTTTGTCGAAAAGATTTTTTTTTTTTTTTTTGTTTTCCATAATGAAAAACATAATAATAATAATTTTGTTTGTTTTCAATTGTTTTTTAACGGTTACGGAATGTTATAGATTGGGGGTTGGAAGAGCTGACGTCACGGGTCCCATCGCTGAAGTCACGCTGGTGAGCATAAATTTTTAATTTATTATACCGTTTGTTTGTTATTATTATTATCATTATTATTATTATTATTATTGTTTCAGATGGGATATGGTAAATTCGAACAAAAAGGTTCAGGTATACACACGAGACAATATTCGAAAGCATACGTTGTCGACGATGGTGACAATCGTTTGGTTTTTGTTAACGTTGATGTCGGAATGATGGCGGATGGCGTTAGAATTCAGGTACGAGTGGTATGGAGAAAACCAAAGGTTTTGCAATCCGTTAAAAAATTATTTTCGAATCGTTTAAGGTTATAAAATCATTGGAAAACATGTTCGATGGCCTTTACAACATGGATAACGTCATAATATCAGGTACGCACACTCATTCAGCCGTTGGTGGTTTTCTCATGCATACCTTTTTCGACATACCAAGCGGTGGATTTTGCCGGGAAACGTTTGATGCTCTCGTCAAAGGAATTGTCAAGGTATTCCCCACGACTTCCGCTTTTTCGGAAAAACCAACGTTTCAAATGATTATTTGATTTCAGAGCGTCGTCATAGCTCACGACAGCTTACAAGAAGGTAGACTTTATTTGTCGACGACGACGGTTCTTGGTGTCACCGTGAATCGTAGTCCTACGTCGTACCTTAAAAATCCGGAAAAGGAAAGGAAAATGTAAATGAATGAACGAATAATGTTTTTTTTTGTGGGGGGGTTTGGTTTAAAACCATTAAAATTTTTCTTTTTGGTGTTATCAGGTACCCGTACGACACCGATAAGGAAATGACTCAATTACGTTTCGTATCAAACGATGGACAGTTGCTCGGTGCCATTAATTGGTTTCCAATTCACGGTACGACCCTTAACAACACAAACACATTAGTCTCATCGGATAACATCGGTTATGCTGCTCTGACATTGGAAAAATTTGTAGAAAAAGATAGTTTGATGGGACAGGTAGGGCCGAAACTCCCGAAACAAGGGCCGAAGATAAGTTTTAAAATGGCGGATTTGTTTTTCAGTCAAAATTTGTCGCGTCGTTTGCTTCGAGTAATTTAGGAGACGTTTCGCCAAACGTTGACGGACCCAAATGTCATCAAAGCGGTACAGAATGCGATGCCACGAGTAAATGTTCGGACATGTTCGAAGAATGTTACGCGTTAGGACCTGGAAAAGATATGTACGAAAGCGTTGCCATGATAGGTCTCAAATTAGCCGAAGGAGCTTGGGTATTTACGACAATGTAGTATAGCATGTTGTGGCCGTGTTGTTTGTTGGTTGTTTTCGAAGGAGGGATCGAAAGAGTTGATTGATCGTTTGTTTCGTGTGTTTTAGGACTTGATAAAAAATTCAAAAGGGGTTGAAGTTACCGGATCGGTACAGGGTATACATCAATACGTGGATATGTCAAAAGCAAGAGGATTGTTTTTTAACAGAGTGACAAAAAGAGTGGAAAACGTAAGTCCTGAACATATTACTTTTCATTTTGTTGTCTGGTTGTTGTCGTCTGGAAACTAATAAGCATAAAATTAAAGATACGAGGATGTCTTCCGGCCATGGGTTACAGTGCGGGTGCAGGTACGACGGATGGTCAATTTTTACCATTTTTACATCAGGGAATGACGAAATCAAAATGGTGGATCGATGCGATAGCAAACGTATTAGCACGTCCGACAAAAGAAGACGTGCAATGTCATTTTCCAAAACCCATACTTTTGGCTTCTGGACACGTAAGATGCTCCAAAACATTATCATCGTCGTCGTATTCGTCGCGGTCATTTTATAAAAAACTTGATTGATTGATTTTCAGTTAAATTTCCCATTCGAATGGCAACCTAAAATCGTATCGACTCAACTTGGAAAATTGGGGAATTTGATAATAGCATGCGTGCCTGGAGAATTCACGACCATGTCCGGAAGAAGAATGAAAAATTTATTGGGTGAAATTTTCGGTAAAAATTCAACCGTCGTCATTTCCGGTCTTTGCAACACTTACAGCGATTACATAGCCACGTTCGAAGAATATCAAGTACTTATTTATTTAATTATTATTATTATTATCATTATTATCGTGGTAAATATTTAATTAAATCGTTTGTTTGTTTGTTTGTTTGTTTGTTTAAGGATCAAAGGTACGAGGCTGCTTCCACGTTGTTCGGACCCCACACTTTAAATTTACATTTGATGCAATATCAAAATTTGGCAAACGCATTACAAACGGTGAGTATGAATAAATCTTTCGTTTCCTTTTTTTCCTTTTTTTTTCCTTTGTTTCCTTTGTTTCCTTTTTTTGTTAAATATTTAAAAAAAATTTTTTTTTTAGAATAAAACGTTAGAAAGAGGACCCGAACCTGCAGGTTTGGATCCGGATAAAATGATGTCGCTCATACCTCCGGTAGTGTTCGACAATCCTAAAAGAGGACACGGTTTCGGTGATGTTTTGGTACAACCGGAAGACGTTTCGACAAACGTCATTAACGACACGTCATCGGAAGTAACCGTCAAAGCAACATTCGTAAGGAAATTTTATAAAATTAAAAAAATGGCTTCTTTAACAAAAACAAAATGTCTACCGACGGTTGTCAATCAATTTTCTTATTTTTAAAGGTCGGTGCAAATCCAAGAAACAATCTACGTTTGGACGATACGTTTTTGACGATAGAAAAAAGGAAGAAAAAAAAATTAGAAAACGGAAATGACGTAGAAATATGGGAAATCGTTGCAACGGATGCGGATTACAATACAAAGTAAGTGAAAAATTTTTATTCAAAGATTTTTTTTTGTCATTGTCTTCTCCAAATGGGTTTTTTTTTTTTTAAAGAATGCATTGGAGAAGAACGAATCCCGTGGAAGGTACGAGCGAAGTAGATGTAGAATGGAAAATATTTAAATCCAACGTTAAACCTGGAACGTATAGATTTAAATATTTTGGAGATTATAAATCTTTAATCGATGGTACGGTCAAATCGTTCGAAGGAGTCACCCTCCCATTTTCGATCGGTAAATTTAAAAAAATTAAATAAATAAACAATAAAAAAACGAATGACGTAATATATATATATATATATATATATAAATATATTTAAAATCGTTTTTATATATACAAAATATATAAATAATAATAATAATAATAATATAAAATTTTTTTTGCGTTTTACATAAATAATATTTAAGACGATAACAACAGTTATAAAAAAAAAAATTATAGTCTTGGTACGAATCGTTAATTGATCTTAAAGTCGAAGGTTTTTAAACGATAATAATAATAATAATAATAATAATAATAATAATAATAATCATAATCATAATAATAATAATAATCATAATCATAATGATAATTAATAATAATAATAACCATAATAATAATAATAATAATAAATGAATGACGTGAGTAAAAACACCGAAAATCAATCGCGTATATAAAGAAACGAAACATAAAAAAATTTGGAAGGATAAGATAATAATAATACTGATTTCGATTTTTCTTTTGTCTTTTATAATAATAATAATAATAATAATAATAAATCGGAAAAATGGAAAACCGGAAATTGTCAATTTTAATACGAATCGTTTATATAAAAATTAAATTTTTAAATAAATAAATGGATAAACGAATAAATTAACTCGTTAAAAAAGGCCTACTCGTGTGATTTCCCCCCCCCCCGCCCCCCAAATTATAAGCTCGTTTGTTTTTTTTTTTTTATTGTCTTTATAGTAAATTTCATCTCGGTCGCGATATATTATCGCCATGGCACCTCTTATCATCGATATTATCGATTAGTATAAATAAATAAAAAGATTATCAAGCTTTGGAAAACTTGCGTGGATGCGTGCGTGCGTGCGTGCGTGCTTGCGTTTTTTTTTTTTTTTTTTTTTTTTTTTTGGAATTTGTTTCTTACGGAAAAATTCAAAGAGGAATGAAAAGGGGAAAAAACCCGTTCGTCGTCGTCGTCGTCGTCTCCCCTTTTTTCCCCCCCCCCTCCCCCAACTTTTTCAAGAGATGTCGCTCCCTATGACCAATTCTCTAATGTTTATATATTCTGGATCCGTTGAAAATATGTTTAGGAGTTGAGCAAACGTCGGCCTCATCGTGGGTTCGAAATTCCAACATTGTTCCATTATCTTGTACACTTCTTCCGGACAATTTTCCGGTTTCGAAAGTCTTTCTCCCTCTTCGACTCGTTTTATAACCTTTCGGAGTAATAATAATTAATAATTATTATTTTTAATTCCGACGGAAAAAACCAAGATACTACTACTACTAGTACCACTACTCACTTCGCTTCCCTTCATGTCGCCGTAGGGTTGCTGACCGAAAGAAAACATTTCCCAAAGCGTTATGCCGAAACTCCAAACGTCGCTCGCGTGAGAAAATGTACCGAAATTAAATGACTCCGGTGCGTACCTAATTTATAATAATATTACTACTAATAATAATAATAATAATAAGGAGGAGGTTTCGAAATTCGCGACTTACCATTTGATAGGCCATCGACCACCAACGGTCGCTTTGTAATATTGACTGTCGCTGGAAATGACTCTGGAAAGACCGAAATCGCTTATTTTCGCTTGGTGCCTAGACGACAGGAGTATGTTTCTCGCCGCTAAATCCCTATGAACGAATCTTTGTTCTTCTAAATATTTCATACCTGAAAATCATTTTGCGTTGCTTAACCGAAAAAGAAAAATAATAATAATAATAATTTATTTAAAAGTACGAACCGCACGCAATTTGCGAAGCCCATAATTTCAATTCGTAATTTGGATTTACTCTATCCGGGAATTCTATTAAATAAGCTAACATGGATCCTAGAGGAACTAATTCTTGTACCATCATGAGCGGGGGTCCCTGAGAAAGACCTATTTAAATAAATCCCATTCGATAAATTCGAGTTTTACTTTTATTATTATTATTATTATTATTATTGTTAATACGAACCGATTAATTTAACGACGCAATGATGATTTAAACTAGTCATTACTTTGGCTTCCCTTATAAATTCGCATCGGTTAACGGGTAAATGTTCGTTGTGAAGAGTTTTAACGGCAACGTCGATCTGAAATCATTATTATTATTATTATTATTATTATTAAGCCAATAAGGTATTCGTTTCGAAGAGGAGAAGAGAAAGGTTTCATACAGTTTTAAAATCGTCCACTTGATAAGTTCCCTTGTAAACGAATCCGTATTCGCCCTCTCCCAAAACGTTACCCAATTTTAACCTGCAACTTTGTATGCAACCTGGAGGTTCGGAAACGATTTCCTCTCCCTTGAGAAGCACCTGAGGTACTTGAGTGCAATTGTTCGTCACGACTTTTTTATTCGTCGATTTATCTCCGGTTCCGGTGGAAATTATCAATGGCGTAGACGATCTTCGAGTCATCGTGGTGGCGTTGGACTCGGCATCCACCGTTAAAGAATTACCAACGTCTCTTTGGTGATTCTTTTTTTTTAAAGGCATCGTGGCTGAAAGCTAAACGCAAAACCACCATTACATGGAGCAAAAACGTTGAGGTTAGGAGGAAAATAATTCAAAAAAAAATTAATAAATGACGTACGCCATGTCTTGGAAATTCTGGCACTGGAGGTTTTGGTTTGGGTGGCACTGGAATTTGCAAAACGGTCGGTAAACCATCTTGCATTCTACTATAATAATCTATAACGTGTTCTAAACTTTCTAACAAAGGACCATCGTCGATAAAATAATATCCATTCTGAAAAAAAAAAAAAGAAATTAATTTGTTGATAATGAGGAAAATCGTGGGAAAATCCCAAAGACATAATAATAATAATTATATAAAAATACTTCGTTTTTTATTTGAAAATGAAAACTTCTATCGTTGACTATCATCGTTAGAACGTAAACTCCGCCATTTTTATGACTATATCGAACTAAATAAGAACCTTCTTTATTACCATATTCTTTAAGTAATTCAACGGCTTCTTTTCTATCTAGTGTACCGTGATACCAATTGTATTTGGAAAGTACCGGTTTCGGAGCTTTGTATTTACCTGCAATGAAATTTCCCTGTCAATTAGAAAAAATAATAATAATAATAAATGACTTTTCTCCTTCTTTTTTTATTTTCTTACGTAAAATTTCAACGCAGTCTTGAAATCCTTTTCTTTGAGCTAACATAAGAGGAGTTTCACCCTCTAGTGTTCTAGGATGTGCAGGAGCATTTAAACCTAATAAAAGCTGTATGACTTCTGATAATCCTCTCCAAGCGGCTTCGTGTAAAGGCACCCAACCAGTGTTAGCATTTCTACTTTGAACTTGTGCTTCACCTTTTTGTATAAGCAGTCTAATCGTTGTTAAGTGATTGCTTTGGCATGCATACTAAAATGATTATACATGTGCGATAAATTTTTAATTGAAATTCTAATCGATTAGAGAGAGAGGAAACACAAATCTTACATGTAAAGGAGTGTATCCCGCTGTATCCCTACAATTAATGTTAGCACCTGTTTCAATTAATTTTATTAATATATCATCTGCTCCTTTTCTGCTAGCTAAATGTGCAGCAGTTTGACCATCTTCGCTTTTAGCATCAGTGTTCCTGTATCCACATTTTAGTAATTCCGATACTACCGTGTAATTACCTTTAAAAAAATTTTGTTTCGTTAAAAAAGATATCGACAATAAATAACTTTTACTTGTAAATTCACATTTTTTATTTTATATTTACCTTCTTTGGTTGCTCTGTGTAGTAAATTTGTTTTACCATGGCATCTGGTATCGTGAGGAGGTGGATCTTTTTTGCAAAAATTTGTTAGTTTAGTTATTAAACCGTTTTCATTTTCTTGATGATAGTTAATGAGAGTTTCTAACCCGTGAAAAATGTGTTCATTATCTGAAGTTAATTGTTTTTTATTAAATTAATCATATTAATAATAAAAATTGACAAAAAAATAAAAAACATTTTGACATTTTTCGATATTTCATTAAGTTTTTAACATTAATCAAGTTTTAATTGGTATCGTTGTTTACTTTAAACATAATGCACTGATATAAATATTTATTTTTAATTTACTCACCGATACTAAAAAATGCATCTTCTCCATGGCGTAGTATTTGATAATGAACAATATCACCATTATGAAGTAATGTTAAAACGAAATCACCGGGTGATGCGAAACTTTCTCTAACTAAAAATCCACCCTCTGAATTAAGATCTTGAATTAGTTTTTCAGCATCATCCCTTGATAACTTTCCATGAAACCAAGAAATGCATTCTTCTCTGGACATGTCTTTACTACTACTGTAATTTAAAAAATTATAATAATAATAATAATAATGATAAACATGGTACAAATACAATATTGACAAATAATAATAGGCTTTTTAAAAATGATCATGTCAGCAAATTATTAATGACATAATAACAGTTAGTGTTTAATTTTATTTACGTTAATAGCGATACCTTCGCCTTAAACTGATAAATTCAATTGAATGACAGCTTTCCATTTTAATTAATTTTAACCAAAGTAAAAGTAAAACGTTTTAAATTGATAATAAAAATTGTATTCAAGTAAGAATTCTTAGAATTGCAAGACTTTCATCATTTTCAAAATAAGGTTGGCCTTGAATATATGTTTTTAAATATTTAATTACGCAAATAAGAGAATGAAATACGTAATAACTTTAAAAAAACCTTGCAATACCTGTATGAATCATCAATACTATTTTACGATATATTTAGTAGCATTTTATTTAATGCTTAATTGCATTTAGTTGGCGGATTAACAGCTTAACAATAAATTTGCAATTGTTTGTGACTTATCTCACATCATACGACACTTAACAAATTATTTTTTTATTTTGGCGACACTTTTCTCTCTTTTTAGAACAATTATTGTCGACGTATATAAAATAACCGCTTCTTTCTCGTTAAAATCTCGCCGTTGACGAGACAGTTTTAATTTATGTGTTCATGAGAAATTCAATTAAATTAATTAGATATTTTTTTGAGTTTTGAAATGCAAAATCAGTAAAATCATGTAAGTTATTTATTGTTTTATTTAAATTTCATCTCACATTATTTCAATTTTAGAAAAAAAACCATTTTTTCCAATACAGAAATTAAAAATGAATAAGAATTATTATTATTATTATTATTATATATTCTCATTATGCTCAATTCTTTTTTCTTTATACAGAAGTTACACTTGAAATCATTTTTTTTTATTTATTAATAATATATTATATTAAAACACAAATCACTAAATTAACAATTGAAAATATATAAATACGTGTATATATTTGAAAAACATTTTTTTTTTTTTTTGTAATTTGTGATTTGAGCTTCATTCTTATTATACATTGTACGCATATATTGTATAATGTACATTAATATAAATTGAGCTGAAATTTATTTTATTTAATTTATTATATTATATTATATTATAACATCATTTTGAACTTTTTTTTTTTTCTTTTGTTTGTTAATTTAAATTTATTTTCTATACATAAAATTTTTAAATAATATATAATATGAGTGTGTGTGTGTGTTTGTCAATCTTGTTCAATTAATTCATTATGATAATTAATTAAAATTATAATAATAATAATAATTATAAATTTAATTAAAATAAAATATTTTAACACAAATTACAATATATATATATATGTAAGTTTTTTTATTTGTTTTTTTTTTTTTTTAAAGCAAAATACAATACACAGGGTATTATTATTATTATTATACACATAAAATTAAGCATTTCTTTTATTAACATTCATGATATATACTTTCATATTATTTTCTAAACATCAACAACAAATTTATATATATTTATTTATTAATTTATGTTTAAAAAAGTAAAATTTAAGTAAATAAATAAATATATACATATATATATGTATTAAAATAAATAAATAGGTACATATGATGATTGCTTTATGCAAAATGGGAGCAACAAAAAAAAAAAAAAATTTTTTTTTTAAATTTTTGTTTAGAATAATTAATTATTATTATTATTATCATCATTTATAATTACCTGTTTATTTATTTACCAACCATCATCATCATCATCATCAATAAATTATGTACATGTAATAATAATAATAATAATAAATAAATTTAAATGATATAAAATAATTAAAAGGCTATTCTCATTTTACTAAATAATTAAGATATGGAAAAATTTTACATAAAAACAACAACAACAACCAACAAACAAACAAACAAACACACACAGACAGATATTCACAGACAAAATTTTTTTTTATCAATTCATTCACTATTTCATTTTCAATTATTATTTACATACGTATAATAATATATTTATTTATTTATATATTTTTAATTTTAAATTAATATGAAAAATAAAAATAAAAATAAAGAATTTATTTTATTGTTTGTAGATGGGAAGCTCTCCGGTTGTTTCAGGCTCTCTATAAATTATTACCAAGCGTATAATATAGAAGAAGAAAAAGAAGAAGAAAAAAGAAAATTTTTTTTTGTATAGAAAATTTCAACATGGATGTGAAAAATCTCGACCAAAGGCACCATTTATATAACAAACAATTCATCCAGTAATTATTATTATTATTAATATTTAAAAAGTTATAGTTACGATTAATATAATTAATGATGGACATATATACATTTATTGTCCTGGTTGTACGTACGAATGCGAATGTAATAATAATAATAATAATATTATTTGTTTATTTTCGCATTCGTTTTATTTATTTTATTGTAGATTATATATATGTAAAAAAAAAAAAAAAAAAAATGGATTGTATTTGCATAAGCGATTAATATTTAATTTAAAATTATTTTTTTAAAGGATGCCACATTGCTGTCGGTTTACGAAGCATCGAAAGCATTTGTATCCAATGTGAAAGAGCTTTTCCGGATGCTTGAGATCCTAAAATGACATGACCTAATGGATACGCCTTTGGTTCCCCAATATTTTCGGCAACCGTCAATCTAAGTTGTAAGTTCTAAAAATAAATTATTATTATTATTATTATTATTTACGCGTTTAACCTTGAAGGTTTTTCTTTACAAGGTAGTACTAATATTAAATTTCAAAGAAAATTTATTTTCGGTTTTAACCCTCTCACCCCCCCTCTCACTCCCTCTCACTCTCTCTTTATTTATTTATTTAAAGTTTTAAAACGTGTTATTATTAAATTAATAATATACGTCATACATTTATTTTTATAAGTTTCGAATATTAATAATAATAATAATTAAAAATTTAAAAAAAAATGGCGGTCGAAAAGAAAAACAAAAAGATGAACATTTACAAAAAATTGTCTTCTTTTTCATTTTATTTAAAATTTTTTTTTTTTTAAGTTAAAAGAGAGAGAGAGAGAGAGAAAAGGTGAAAAGGGTTCTATGGTGGTTGTCTTGGCAACCCACAGATTTTCTCAAAACTTAAAAATCAAGAGAAGGAAAAAAAAAAAAAAAAAAAAGAAAAACTTTTTTAAAAAAAAAAAAAAATAAAATTTCAAATTTAAATAGTAATATTCGTTGATAAAACTTTTGTTAGTTAATGTTATTATTATTATTATTATTATTAGTATCAAATTTATAATATTTTTTTTGTTGGTGTTGGGAAATTTATTTTTAAAAAGTTGGTAAAATTGCATGATGGTAAATTTTAACGAACGAAAAAATTTATTTGTTTGTTTGTTGTTGCTCTTCGGCCATTTTTTTTTTTTTTGATGATGATTATTGGGGGGGGGGGGGAAATTAATCGTAGGGAAAATTCGTTGAGGGGAAATTTGTCGTAATTAAATTTGTCAAAATTTGTCGACAATTAACGAATTGGATGAAAAGAAGTGTTGATAAATTATTATTTTGTACTTACTTGTAAAGACGTGGGTGAAACATTGAATATCATAGCTTCGTTAAATATCGGACTTTTTTCTCCTTTTTTAACGGATGTTTTTTTCTTATATAATTTTTTACCTTGTTTTAATAGATATACCTGAAGGCAAAAAAAGGTTTAGGTTCGTGACGTCACAAAAAAAAAAATAAAAACGACAGAAAAATTTATAATTGTCGCCACCTTGACAAAAGGATCTCCTGAATCTCTTTGTCGAGGGAAGACTAAATTTCTAGCTTTGACAACTACAACGGTCAGTCTTTCGGCTGTTGGCAGATAATTAAGTGACAGCATAAGTTCTCCCCATTCTGTACGATTCTGAAATCATTGAAGTTTTTTCTTTTTTTATTTTCTGTCGTTTGTTACGACAGCGATAACTTTTTAATTCTTTCGAAATTTTCCCTCTTTCTTATTTTTTTTTTTTGTTATGGTTTATTTTCTTGTTTTTCTTGGTTATCTTTCTCTTACCTGTCCCGTATCTGTCAATGTTACCCATGTTGTCACGCCTTGTTTCGACGATATGTCTGATAAACGTAAATCTCCTTCCCCTATGAGTGTGTTTGAATTTTTATCAGTGGAATAAACGTTAAACGACAAACTCCTTTTTGAAAATTCGTGGGGTTCTAATGCAAATAAAAATTTTTCTTTATAACTTGGAGAGTTTGAACTTTTGTAAACCTGGAAAACGTCCAAAGAGGTCAAGAATTTTCTTTGGAGGGGCGAGGGAGCGAGTGAACGAATTTAATTTTTTTTTTTTTTTTGTATTTTACCCTCGTTTGTATGTTAGCTGTTTTATCTGGGAGCAAATTAACTCTGACGTATGTATCCATTAGAGTTTGACTATCGGGATCTGGTCCAATTAAATCTTTAGCTTCTAAAACGTTGACTGATAAATCAGCACATTCGCTAATGAGAAAATGATAGATTAAAGATGAGGGATTAATGATGGGTGGGGGATTAATGGGGTGGGGGGGTAGGGTGTAAAATAATAATAAATTACCTATCGTAATCTAATCCTACGCATAAATACCCTGTCACGTGTGGTTCTTCCAAATCGGCCAAACCGACCGATGTGTCAGAATTAACAGATTCGCAGCTGATTGCACGTTGAAGTCCTTGGACTTGTTTGAATGCTTCCTCTCTCTCGATCGAAGCCTGAGACCTTAATCTAACCGGTGGATTGTCTTGTTTAGAAATTTTACCTGGAATATCGATCCGTTTGTTTATAAATTCGAACAAACGAAGGCGGAACAAAGCGTTAAACTTACTCCTAGGCGGTATGGGAGGTGGTGTCACCGTAGATGACGTTCTACTACTACCGACCCCATTCTCGGATTCTTCTCCTTTATTTATTTCCGTATTTTTTTTTTCTAATATTGTTGGTGACGGTGGTGGTGCGGGAGCCGGTCTGAGGGGTTGGGGTGGTATTTTTTCCGACGTCGAACCACCGAAACTAACGGAAGACGATATAAAACTTGATGACGGTGATATAAGTACGGGTTGAGAGGAACTAAATCCTGTTGTCGAATTCACACGATATAACGATTGATTGGAACTGTTGCTGAAGCACGAAGGCTTAGTAAAATCTATATATATATAAAAAAAAAGCTGTCGTTTACGTCGTGATTATGACGTCATGATTATTTGAGGTGCAAATCGAACCGGATATAGCAAATGGTTTTGAGATTGTTTGAATGGTTCTTCGAACGTGACACAAAAAATTTAAAAAAAAAAAATCGTAATTAAATTATTTAAACTTTTCGAAATGGTCATTAATTAGTTTTCACTTTTTACCGCGAAAAAAAAGGCGCGAAATTTTGTTTTTTTTAAATTTTTTATGACGTAATAAATTTTTTAAAATTTTAAAATTAAAAAATAAAAAACGAAAGAAAAAAATTTATTTTTTGCTTTTGCTGTTGGAACAACAATTAAATTAATCTTTTTTACATCGTATAATAATAATAATAATAATTCCAAATTGAAATTTATTTTACGTTCGTTCGTAACGAAAATTAAAATAATAATAATAATAAATTGAGTAAGTCACACGCGGTCGCGTTTAAATTTCACATTTTATTTTTTTTTTACATATGCAAATATTTAAACCCCCCCCTTTTTTCTCCGTTATTTTTTTTGGGGGGGGGTATGAAGGAAGGGAGGGGGGAATTTTATTATTTTCCAAAAAAATTTTTTTGTTTAAACGAGAAAATGTTTTTTGAAAATTCTAAATCTACGAATATTTATAATTTAATTAATTTGTTTTGTTATTCTTTTGCTTTCTCTTTATTATTATCATCATCATCATTATCATCATCGTCGTAACAATAAAATTGACTTTTAATAATACATAAAATAATTATACAGCTAATAATAATAATAATAATAATAATGAATTCGATTAAAACTTGAAGTAATAAAAAAAAAAAAAAAAAAAAAAATTCGTTAATGAAATGAAGAAAACGATTTCGTTTTATTATTATTATTATTATTATTATTATTATTATTATTATTATTATTATTATTATTATTAAGTTAAAAATATATATATGTATACGCGTTTAACCGGAAATGAAATTTTTTTGTACGAAGTTAATAGAAATCGGGGGGAAAAAGGATGTAAAAAAGAAAAAAAAAAGATTTTATTACGTCATAATATCAAATCGTAATTTTCTATTACGGTAAATAAAAAAAAATAATAATAATAATAATAACGTTCGAATGATGTTTTTTTTTTTTTTTACGATTGTACCTTTTGATGATGATAATAATATTTTCACGTTCTTCATTAATGTTTCACTTAAAATAATAATAATAATGATGAAAAGGTAAAGAGAGAGAGAGAGAGGGAAAAAAAAATTTACCTGATATATCGTTTGATTGTATCGTGCTGTAGGGCAATGAAATTTCTTGTGGATAATTCATCATGAGGGATTCCGTTTGCTGTTGTTGTGGAGGTGAAAATGTCGTCATGGCTATTTTATAATCGTGATCGACGGGATCGAATCTTTTGAAACTTCCGCTGTAGCAAAGATTAATATCACCCATGGAATCCGATGGAACCTTAATCGCCAGAAAAAAAAAAAAATACGATTCAAATGGAATTAGTTTAAAAAAAAAAGGCGGAGAGAGGGAGGCGTGAGGGAGGATGGTGGGGGGCGTGGTGTGGAAAACTCACAAAGTATCCATTAGCGTTGTAGTAACCTTTGCTCCTCGTCAAATTTAATTTTTCTTCTTTCGATGAAAATATCCACGTTGTCGTCCACGTCCATAATCCGATAAATCTACAAACGGTCATGACGATGATGAGTATGAGAATGGCAAGGAAAAGCATGATGGCGACTATTTGAAATTCGCTCATTTTCTTTTTTTTATTACATGTAATGAAAAAAAAATTCAAATTTGTTTTATTATTATTATTATTATTATTATTATTATTATTATTATTATTATTATGGTCACTTTTAAACATGGCAAGGCTCTTATTTGTCGGGATTTTTAAGTGCATTTATTCCAGGTTTCTACCCTGGACGATTCCTTAGGGATAAATGCTCGAATTTCGTTGGTGCTATTTATAGAGTATTTTCCGAAAAATGTGGGCCGTCCCACATAGTGCGATTTCCTGGATTATTATTATTATTATTATTATTATTATTATTAAATATTATTATTATTATTATTATTATTATTATTATCATTATCGTGATATTATTAGCGATTCGTTTTTTACGATTGGTGGGAACTTTTATAATTAAAAAATGAAGATGTCGAATTTTTATTTTTTCTGTTTGTTGTTTGTTTTCCATGGCGTTTGTTGTTGTTTGTATTGTAAAATTTTTTTTGGATTTTTCGTCTGCTGTCGTTATTACAAACGGTAAAAAAAACTTAATAATAATAATGATAAGAGGGTGAAGGAGGGGGGAAAAAATATATAAGTGAAGGATTGAAATTTTGTATGTTTTTTTTTTGTTTGGGAGGAAAATTTTCGGACTCGTGCCTGGAAAATTTTTTTATTCTTTCCATTTTCCTTTTTCCTTTCTTTTTTTTTTTATTCGGTCTAAATCCCAAGACATTTTCCGTCGACATTTAAATATCGTTTTTTTTTTTCCTTTTTTTTATTCCATCTCTTTAACTGCCAACGACGACGACGACGACCGAAATGTCAGTTTATTTTCAATAATATTTGATTTTAAATTATTCGTTTGAAAAAAAAAAAAAAAAAAAAATTTATCGTCGTATTGCTGTCGTCCTGTTGGGGGGGGAGAAATTTTTTTCTGTTGGGTAAATTTAAAAACCATTAATTCTTTTTTTTTTATATTAAAAAAAAAAAAAAAAAAAAAAAA
>NW_002987847.1:135120-191026 GCF_000006295.1 Pediculus humanus corporis | reverse complement strand
ATTATATATTTTTTAATAATAATAACAATAATAATAATAATAATGATAATAATAATAATAAGGAGAAAGAGAAGGGGAAGGAGAAAAAGAAGGAAAAAGAATTTTAAAATATAAAAAAAATTCCTGTCGGAAAACTAATAATAAAATTATTGTCGTAATTATTATTATTATTATTCTCGTTATTATTTCTTTTTTTTACCCCCCCCCCACCATCCCTCCCTCCCCTCCACCCGTTTCTTCCCCATCGTTGAAAATTTCTTTTTTCGTTTGACAGACAGTTTTTTCCATCGGTTTATATATTAATATTATTATTATTATTATTATTATTATTATTATTATTATTATTATTATTATTATTATTATTAATCATTTGACGTTTCCGTGGAAATTTTTTTTTTTTTTTTTTTTTTTTTTTTAAAGAAAAAATTTATTATTATTATGATTTTTTTTCCCTAAAAAGAATTCAGGGGTTATTTTGCATGAACTCAATTTTCCTTTTTTTTTTTTTTTTTTTTGAAAAATTGAAATAAAAAAAAAAAAACAATACAATACGAAACTCACTGAGATGAGATGTAAAAAAAAAAAAACAAACAAACGAACGAACGAACAAACAAACAAACAAACAAATCCGATTCGAATTTTTATAATAAAATGTTTTTTTTTTTTTTTTTTTAACGAAACGAAAACAAGAAACTTTTTTTTTTTAGTTTTATTTTGGGTAATTCGGTGGGAAAAATATAATTTTTTAGGGATGCGTATGTGCGTGCGTACACAATTGTGAATAATAATAATAATAATAATAATAATAATAATAATAATAATAATAATAATTAATAATAATAATAATGATAAAAGTTTTATAATAAATATTACTTACAACGATATGATTTTAAATAAATAGATACAATATAAATTTCCCAACGAAAATTTATTATATATTTTCTCGTTTTCTCACATCTATAAAAATTTAATATTTGACGCAACAACATGTTATTATTATTATTATTATTATTATTATTATTATTATTATTATTATTATTATTATTATTATTATTATTTTGTTTAACTTTTCCCGACGATAAAATGAATTTTCAAGGGAAAACTTTAAAACGTCATCATCATCATGATAGAAATGAAAATTTTTAATTACGAAAAATATAAAAGCGAAAAAATAAATAAAAAGAAAAAGAAAAATTGGAAATAAAAAAGAAAAAAAAGACAGAAAAAAAGAAAAGTTTTAGAAAATGACCGATTTTTATTATTATTATTATTATTTTCGCTGGAGAAAAAAACAAAAAAAAAACTGGAATGAAATCAAAAAAAATAAAATAAAATAAATAATAATTTTTTTTTCTCTCTTTATTTTAGTTTAAAAAAAAAAAAAAAAATATAAAAGATTGATGATGGAGAAAGAAGAAGAAGAAGATGTGGAAAAAAAATATGGCGGAGATGGTGGTGGTGTAAGCGGAAGGGGAAGGAGAATGGAAAAAAAATTTTTGGAAAAAAAAATTCATCATTTGCCAAGTAAGTGAAATTCATTTTTTGATAAGAATTATAAAAAAAAAAAAAAGTAACGGAAATGATAAAAATTACGTAATGGGGTGGTCGAAAAAAAAAAGATGGCGGCGGTGGTGGTGGTGGTTGTGAAAGAGTAATAAAATGTCTGAACGAAATTTCCGTATAAGCTAATAACGAATTTTAATTTTAAAAAAAAGGAAAAAATCAAACGATGATGACGTCATTTTTTGTTTGTTTTTGTTTTTAAATTTAACTTTAAAAAAAAAAAAAATTGGCTTCATTTAAATCGAAAAAAAGGCTTCGGTATGGTATTGAAAAACAAAAACCTTTTCGAAAACCTTTTTTTCCTTTTTTTTCAATTTGAAAAACAAAATAAATTTTTCATTCGTTTGTGTGTGTGTGTGCGCGCGTGTCCTCAACGATGACCTTTTCGTAAAAAAACCTTTGAAACCTGAAATTTATTATTTTTGTTTTTATTGTAATGGCCGCTTTATGATGAGTTTTCCTTCGAAAACGGAAATAAATATTTTGTTGTTTGTTGTTTGTTAAATGATTTTTATGATAACAATTTTCAAAATTGATCCGATTGTGATGATGGAAAAGCTTCAGGTGCCAAACACCTACTAGAGGGGTACTAAAGTACGCAAACATTGTGGAATTAAAATAAAAGATGGGATGAAAAAGATTTTACGGGATACGTGGGAGCGATAAGATTCGGTACTTTATCCAAACGGGAATAAATGTAGAGTAGAACGACGTGGAAGAAGGAGGGATCGACGGGAAACGATGTTTGGGATCACCGCAAGAATGATAGAAGAAAAAACCTTCTCACAGGGAGCCGTCGGGATTCTTGGTACCCGAATCTCTTATTTGACTTCTCGAAAGGTGTTCCAAACATGGTTGAATCATTTGCATTCTCTCATCCTTCGGGATAGATGTTGCGCACAACAACACGTTACGACAAGTACAAACCCAAGTTTCCGACTTTTGGAGAAAGACAAGGCGAACACTTTCCTCTTTCAGGAGTTTTAGGAGGCTCCAGCTAAACGCCGAGTCGTAATTTTTTCAACAATAAACTAAATCGGAGGGCCGAAACATACGACAACACAATCACAAACATAAAACATAATATTTAACAAACCCAAAAGATTTTTCTCAATCAAACACGATATCGAATCCCTTAATTTATTTGTGGTTTAAAACAAACAAATTCTTTTGTTTTTGTCTACAAAATTTATTTAAATTTAATCGTTTGTTGTTGTTGTTGTTGTTCTTTCACACCGACTCTATTGTAATTATATACGACCGACAAACAATAACGATTTTGTCTTTGTAGATATTGATAACATATTTATTAAAATTTTACGACGCCATTTTAATTTTTTAAAAAAATTAATGTTTACCAGGTTAGGTTATGTTTGTGTTAAAAGTCTGCCATGTTTTTTTAAATCGATTTCATAGAGAAAGAAAAAGGAGGGAGGGGGAGAGAGAGAGGGAGAAAATGGAGGGAAAAAATAAAAAAATTTTAAATTTAAATTTAATTTTTACATAAAAGAAAGAAATTGAAATGAATTTTTTTTTTTTTTTTATCAGTCATGTATTTAAATGTCAAAAATTTTTCTTTTTTATGTACATATTAAACAAACTGAAAATTTTATTATTATTATTATTATTATTATTATTATTGTTTCAAATAGAGTAATTTAATTTATTTTATTCATTTGGAGGAAGAGAAAAAAAGTACTTTTGTACATGTTCACATAAATTTTTTTTTTTTTTTAAAACTTTTTTTTTAAAAGGAAAAAAGGAAAAAAAAAAAAAATTGAAATTCAAAATCTATTCATGTATAAGTTAGTCAAAACTTAAACTTTTTTTTACCATTGTTCACACATAATGACATTATCTTTCTTTTTCTTTTAACGTTTCCTCTTTTTCTCTCTCTCTCTCTCTCTCTTTTTCATTATATTTCATACATTTATTTTTCCATTGTTTTTATTTTCCATCATTATTTAATTCGTATTTTAAATAATTAAAATGAAATTTTTTTTTTCGTAATTTTTAAATTTAAACTAATTTTTTATTATAAATGCTTTTAAATTTTTTTTAATCTTTGTGATTATGTTAAAATTATTTGATATTGTTTTTATACAAATTTATACAAATGAGGTATTTACGGTACTGATTACAAATTTAATTGTACACGCGTACACGCGCACACAGTATGATGGTCATATTTGTATAACGACAGTCGCATACATACAAACACAGTCACACATAGTTACAATAACGCTTGTTTACAAACACACGGTATTTGCAAAGTCGCACATGCTTACACACACACACACACACAAACAGAAACAGACAGACAGACACACACACGCACACACAAGGACAGACACGCCCACACACAATAATAATCAAATTTATACAACAACAGCCACATTCAAACGCAGTCACACATAGTTACAATAACAGTTGTATACAAACACACACACACACATACACACCTATACACTCGGCCACATTCTTATTTACTTATTACTACAGTCGCATGCAAACACAAAGACATCAACAATCACATACAAACACAAACACATACAAACTCACACACACACACATACACACACAACTCGTATTTGGTTATTACAACCCTCACCAACACATCCATAGAGTCCCATACATAAACAAAAAATCACATACAAACAGACATTCAAAAACTCACCCAACAACAACTCATACAAACACGCACAAACTCACAGGTAGAAAACAAACAAACAACAAACATAAATTTTAAATATATTAATATATATATATATATATATACAATTTGTGTGATTGAATAAATAAAATTATGTTATTTATTAAAAAAAAAAAAAAAAGGTTTTTCATACGAAGTAAATTCTAAAGAGTTCGGCCATCTTTTTTTTTCATTTTTAAATAATAATAATAATAATAATAATAATAATAATAATAAAGAAGTAGAATATTAACATTATCGAAGCGTCTTTGTTAAAAGAGTATTGACAATAACAAAATGTACATTTACCGAAACCGGATATTGATATTATTTTTTCGAGTCAACGCCGAGTAGTTTTACTTTTTTTTTTTTTTTGTAAACAAAATGGCGGTGAAATAATTTATAGAAAATAAATAAATTGAATATTAAAAATTTGAGTGAAATGAAAAAAAAATTTAAATTATTTTCCACGCTTTTGTGATTCGTTTCAAACGTTATTATTATTATTATTATTATTATGGAAAACCGTAGATAACAGTGATAACAGAGCGTTGATAACATTTTTTAAAATTATTTGCAACGAGTTTAAAAATTGAAAAATAATAATAATAATAATAATAATAATAAATTTTCTCAGTTTTTTATTTTTTATTTTTATTTTTGTTCATCGTCGTGGAAATAGAAGAAAGTTCGATTTCCGAGAATGATTTTCAATAGCGTCACGACCTTTTTTTCCAATTAAAAAAAAAAAAATTTCAAAGGAACGTTATCGATAAAAAAAAAAAAACAAAAAGGAAAAAAGGAAAATTATTTTTATCGCAAATTTTTTTTTTTTTTGTTTGTTTCATTTTCTCGTTTGTCGTACGTATAATAATAATAATAATAATAATTATCCGTATCGTTATCGATCGATATTGATCGATTATTATCGATATACGACGCGACTGACATTTTTCCCCGGTATTATTTTTTTTTTTTAATATTCAACGTTAAACAATAATAATAATAATTTTTCCTGGAATCTGTTGTTGTTGTTGTTGTTGTCGTGTAAAAAGATTCACTTGTGGATTTACCTTGTCAATTTTTATTTTTGTTTGTTGTTGTAGTTTCGAAAAACAAAAAAATGACATTTTTTTAAATATACGTAAAAAAAAAAAAAAAAAAAAATTTTCGTTTGTTTGTTCGTGTCTGTTCATCGGTCAATTAACAATTTTTAAACGAAACAAACTTTATTGATTTTCTCTTTTTTTTTCCTTTTTTTTCCTTTTTTCCTTTTTTCCTTTTTTTTATTTTTGGATTCTTCCATTATTTAAACACAGAAAAAAAAAAAAAAAAAAAAAAAACTTTTTCGTTTTAAAAATGTAATAAAAAAAGGTCGAAAAGTTTAAAAAACTTTTTTTTTTTAAAAATATTTTTATCCCTCGGGGCTTTTTATATTATAAGTGTTTGTTTTTTTTTTTTTTTTTTTTTTTAAATGTTTGCGGCTTGTTAATGCCCGACAACAATTAAAAAAAAAAATTTTTTAAAAAGATTTTTTGTCGGGGGTAGAAGGGTGAGGGGGTGGATAAATTTACAATTAAAATTTAATCGTTAATCATTTTTTTTTTTTAAATGATGGATTTTTACAAAATCCTAACGTATATTAAATTTGAAAATAAATTTTTACCCTGTTTTATTTATTATTATCATCCTTATTATTATTATTATTATTATTATTTCGGTAATTTCATTTCACGACTGTTTGTTTTCTTTATTATCATCATTATTATTATTATTACGTTTGTTTGTTTTCCGACGGTTTATGACGATCGTTAAAAAAAAAAAAAATGGAGACGTAACGTTTGAAATCTTTGTCATTCCCGATTATTATTATTATTATTATTTATATTTAAAAAAAGTTAAATTATGTTTGATTTCGATGTGGTTGTTGTCATCGTGGCAGCAGACGAAAATGATAATATTCGTCGATAATAAAAATTTTTTTTAAATTTTGTTTTAGGTGGATTTTAAGCTGATGGGAAAAATTAAATTTTCATCGTTTTGCAAAAAAAAAAAATTTATCAAATCCCACGATTTGATCTCTACGACGTGTAATTAGAATGAAAATGTTTCAGTCGAAAAAAAAATGACAAAAAGAGGTAAATAATTTATTTTATTTTATATTAATTTTCTTTTTGGTTTAAAAAAAAAAAAAAAAAAAAAATTCTAAAGATTTGAAATAATTAACCGATAAACCGATAATTTCGAAAAAAAAGTCCTTGGGGATCTCATTCCTCTCCCTCCCTCTTTTTTATTTAAAGAAATGAAAATAACCTTGAAACCTTTTCGTGAGAGAGACAGAAAAAGGTTTTTAATAAGGGAAATTGTAATAGAAAAATAATATCAAACTTTAATGATTATTATTACAATGTTAAGGTTTATTATTTATGATAAATGACATATTTCGCGAATTGTGACGTCATTATTTGAGTATATTTACTAAAAGGCGTTTTATCGCGAAATTCATTTGATCTCCAAATTTTGAATCTTTGGAAACCTTTTCATCATCAGATTTTACTCGTTTTGGTAGGACAAAAAAAAAATTTCATTTAATTTTAATTTAATTTTTTTTTATTTCAGAAAAAATTCGGATGAATGAATGGATGGATGGATGGATAAATAACGATACGTGGATTTAGAATATAATAAAATCAAATGACACGACAAAAAAAAGAAAATTATTTTTTTTGGGGTAAGTGAATTTTAATGTAAAAATTAATTAAAATTTTCGTTTGTTTGCGTTGTTCGAGGACGGTAATTAGTAAATAATTATTATTATGTTCTTTTTCGGGAGAGGGGAGGGGTGGAGGGGAGGGGAGAATGGAGAGGAAGGCGTGAGAGGATTAATAAAAATTAAAATGAGAAAAATCATGGAGGGGGAAGGAAGGGGAAACAAAAGAAAGAATTTTCTCGTTTTTATTATTCTTTTTCCAAAAAAAAAAAAAAAAATTTTTTTTTCTTTTTTTTGGAGAAATTTTTTCTCCAGGAAGAAAAAAGGATAAGGTTCTTTACTCGCGTTGAATATTTTATATAAAGTTTCAAAATTTCGCTAAAGATTTTTTTTTTTTTTAAAGAAAAATTTTCAAAGATTACCAAAGGGATTAAAAATCTGTCAGTGAGATGAATTGTAAGGAAATTTTTTTTTAATCGAATATTTTAATGAGTTATTTCCTTTTTACGGCACTGACGAACGGACGGGTTTTTTAAATAAAAAAGGCAATTTTTGTCGTGACGAAAATCACAAAAAAAAAAAAATTCGAAACAATCCTGACACGCCCAAAAAAAAACAAACAAACAAACGGGAGCACGTTCGTGCTGATTTTTTTTTTTTTTTTTTTGGGTATTCTATCGTAAATTATTTATTTATTTTTTTTTCGACTGCTGTTGGAAAATGGCTGTCGGGGGGGGGGGGGAGAAAACAAAACGCGTGAATTTTATTTTAAATCCTCGCGGAAAAAAAAGCAAAAAAAAATTTTTTTAACGACTTTTTAAACGTTACGTAATATTTTTAACGTATATTAAAAAAATTTTTTTTTTTTTTAATGTTGGTAAAATTTGACGTGTCATTAACTATTAACAAAAAAAATCATTCGGTTATTTAAATTTAAAATAATAATAATAATAATTAATAATTACCGTGAGGTATTGTTATTTGTTGTCCCCCTTGAGGTTTTTGTTTGTTTTTGTGTTTGTACTATTATAAACAAACAGGTTTGTTTTTGTTTGGGTTTCCTCCCCCTGTTGTTGAAGCCACTTATAAAAAGACACTTACGAGTAATTATTTATATTATTACGAATAAGTTTTCATTTTCACATAATTAACAAACAGACACTTTTAACGATTATTCGTCTTGTTGCTTTTATTTTACATTTTAACGTAAACAACAGTAGAAGATTTGTTTCCTTAAAAAAAAATTGATTAAGGTTTATTATGGATTAATTTGTTTAGGTTTAGGGAAAATAGGAAATTTGTTTTTCGCGAATTATTATTATTATTATTATTATTATTATTACGTTTCTCCATTCGTAATCACGTGATTTCGTCACGTCGGAATATATATTCCAGGTTTGAACAGTTATCCCTTAGGAATAAATGCTTTTTGTATAGTAAATTCTTTCACTACTGATCTGGACTTTAGTGATAACAAAATCTGTTGTTCCTCAGGTCGACGACCACGTGGTGTTCCTAAGGGATCTAAGTACTAACCACGCCCGATTTTAACATGACATACCTGTCGACTTAATTATTATTATTATTATCATAATGCGCGATTTCGAAAAGGCTCCCACGTTTTTATTACGGTTTTAATATGGGTGAAATATTTAACGTTTTTGTCGTTTACTCCCATTCCCCCAACCCACCCCCCCGTGGATCCTCCTCCCGGTGGATCCACCTCCCTGTGGATTAACATTTGTATCCGTTAATTTAATTTCCGTTTGTAGAATAAATTTTTATTTTATTTTGCGTCGCGTCGGAAAAGTCGCGTGTACGAAAAGGTTTTCATTTTTTTTTTTTTTTTTTTTACGCAGTAGTAGTAATTTACGTCACACAAAAAAATTACACGACCACGAGGATCATCATTATTTTTCTTTTATTTTAATAATAATAATAATAATAATAGGGATGGCGGTGGTGGTGGTGGTGGTGGTGGGGGGATGATAGTAAGGATAGGGATCGTTGTTTTAAATACACGAGTGAGATATGGATATAAAAATAAGAAAGAGAGAGAAAGAGAAAAAATTTTACCGTCGTTTTTTTTCACATAAACCGAACGTCACTTTTTCACCTAAAACACGTTCACCGTTCGTCGTTTACGTCGTCGTCGTCGTCGTCGTCGTCGTCGTATTATCGATAATAATATACGCGGCGGATATGAATCCTTTTTTTTTTTTTTGTTTTTTCGCACGTAAGTGAAAATGAAAAATCATTAAAATGACGTTTTGTACGTAAAGGGTCGGACTCGGACACAAAATACCGAACGCGGATAAAAATTTTCAAAAATAATAATAATAATAATAATAACGAATGAAAAAATTAAAAATTAAAAAAAAATAAATAAAAATTATTTAAAATGAAGCGGGGGGAAAAAAATAAATAAATAAATAAAATGTTTTGAAACAAAAGAAAATTTAACGGAAAAACAAACGAACGCGCGACGCCTTCCTTGGGCGTTTACCGTTTCACTGAAAAGAATATAACTTAAATGAAGGGAAAGCGTTTTTCGACGTTTTCCAGGGATTTCGATGGTTGCTGGATAGAAAAAAAAAAAAATTAACAACTCCGTAGAAAATAAAACGCGAAAATACGCCATCACGTTTTTCATAAAGGAAATGAAAAGTCGTCGTCGTCGTCGTTGCGGTGAAAAATGAAAATTTTCCAACGTTCAACTAGTTCACGTTTTGCCCCCCACGCAGCGTTATAATCAATTTTCGGGGAAAAAAAATGTCGTCACGCATTTGTACGACAGAATTCCCCCCCCCCCGAACGTTAAAAATTATTTTAAATGTTTATTATTATTGTATCGTTTTTTATTACCGTCGACATTTAATTGTTATTAACAAATGGAAAATTTTTTTTTTTTTTTAAATGCAATAAACATTTTAATAATAAAATGACGAGAAAAGGAAACGGAAAAAAAATTTTATTTCGAAGGAGCAGAAGAAAAATTTTTATTTCGAAGGAGGAGGAGGACAAGAAGAAAAATATAATAAATAATAAAAATGATTAATCGTATGTTTCCATCGTATTTTTTATCCACTTCCAATGATAAGAAACGCTCGCATAATCTCCAGGATGATAACCGGGACAACCATTTTCACCGGAATTAGCAACTCCTACCAATTTATTATCAACGGTGAGCGGACCTCCGGGATCACCTAAACAAGTTGTATTTTCTCTACGGGAATATCCGGCACATATGATACTCCTGGGAGGATAACACGTATTCGTATTTTTCATTTTACATTGCGAAATATTTAATATTTTCAATGGGATGGCTTTCAATTTCGATGGTAGCGTGAACTAAAACAAACGAACGAGTTTTATTATTATAACGCACACGCACAGACGCATTTTCATTTAAAGAAGTGGAAAAACTTACGATTCCGGTTTCGTAAGTTCCATATCCGGTTATCCAAGCCGTTTCTTCCGTCGGAGGTCGTATCATTGCAAGTTTTATAGGTTGAACGCTGGGTGAAAAAATAATACTTTCCCTTATTCTAATCAATCCGATATCGTTTTCAATGCAATTCCATTTATTAGTACTGTAATGCTCGTGAGCTATCATAGTGCTTATCAAATATTTATCACCTCTGTTCGGTGTGTCGGAACCGACGAAAACCGAATAATATTTTGGATCATCTCTAACGGAGGGGAAGGAGAGAGGAAAAAAATTATTATTATTATTATATCGAATGGACGCGTCATGATAATGATAATGATACATACGTCCTATGAAAATACGAATTGTATATGCAATAAGCAGCCGTTAAAACAAATTTACTACTGATAATTGAACCCCCGCAAACGATGTAACTGAAATAAGATATTTGAGCTTGATGCGGATGTTCCGTTATGTATGCAAAATGATTCGAATCACCACGAGACTCAACACCTGTAATAAAAACGTGGCAGAAGAATCAATAAAAAATAAATTAAAACGAGCGGGGGAAAAAAAACACAAAACTCACGGACGAATAATAATAATAATAATAAATAAATAAATTTTTCAGTTTCAAAATGGTGGAAAATAATAATAATGATAATTAAAGTGGGGGGAAATTATTTCGAAACAACAAACGAAAAAACAAACAATTCAATCAACTTCCGGTTTTTAAAAAATTGATAATTTAAAAAATTACGACGGGATTCGATCGTATTTAAATTTTAAAAAAAAAGAATTTTTTTCGTCTTTTTGACCGTTATAATAATAATGATGATAAACGTTTTCGATTGATCGAATCGATCGATATATCGATCGTTTAAAAAAAATCGAATATGATGAATTGTAGGAAAAAAATACATAGCACAAAATGTTAATAATTTTCTAACTTACGTGTAAATAATAAAAAAACGGTTGAAAAAATAAAAATGTAAAGTCTGTTGCCACTGCCGCTACTGCTGCTGCTGCCACGACTCATTATTCAGGTTTCATTAGATAAATTATAAATGAAAAAAAAACAAAGAGTAAAAAATTTTTAAATGTGGTTTTTATACCACCAAACCGTTTGTTTTCGTATTTGATTAAAAATATTTTTCGTATCGTGGGTATATATATTTTTTTTTACATTCGATAAGTGACTACAAACAACAACAACAACAACAACAAGGACGACGACGACGAAAGCGACAAACAAAACAATTTTTTATATATTAAACTTTTTTGTTGTTGAATAATTAAAAATTTTAATGTTCGACATTAAAGTAAAAAAAAAAAAAAATAATAATGATAATTTTTCCGAGGGGGAGAGGAGGAGGGGGTTCCGACGCGCTCGTTATCACCGAATCGTTATCAGTAAAAAAAAAAATTCGGATGCTGGAGAAAACGAGAGAGAGAGAGAGAATAATTTAAAATTATTATTAACATAATGATATTCTTAACAAGTTTGTTGTTGAGTATATGTAATAAAGAAAAAAAAATTTTTTCAAGTTATAACAAACAAACAAACAAACAAACAAACGGAATTATTCAAACGAAAAAAATAAGATGATGATGATGATGATGATGATGATATTTTCTTTCTTTCTTTCTCTCTTCCTTCCTTCCTTTACCTTTTCAACGTTCCCTTAAATTTTCTTTCCCGTTTTTTTTTTTTTTTTTTTGCGCGCTTGCGAACTTGGTTGATTTGTTTATCATTATCACCCACATGTTTGACTCGTTCGCCCGTTCGTTCGTACGTTCGTGAGTCGTCGGTTCAGTTCTTCATTTACAGTCGTTGGCATTTTTCGATTATTACAAACAATTCCAACAAGTCTTCGTAAACATATACATAATAATAATAATAATAAAATTTTATTTTTATTTATTTTTGATTGTGTCGCGTTAATTTAAAAAACATCCAAGTAAGTTTATTTATTTATTAAATCCTTTATTCGCTGTTGTTGCTGTTGTTGTTGTTAAAATTTATCATTATTATTATTATTTATTTTGTCGCTGTTGTTGTTTTTTAGAAAAATGTCTAATTATTTTTTATGGGAGTGGGGAGGAGGGGAGGCGGGGGAAATTAGTAATTAATTAATTTTTTTTTTTTTTTAATAAATTCCCAACGTCCTTTTCTGTTTGTATTTTTCTATTTTTTGTTTTGTTTGTTTGTTTGTTTTCGTTTTTTTTTTTTATATTCGTCGTAAAATGTAAACATATGTCGGTCGTTTGTTAGCAATTTTTCAATTTATTTTTAATCGTAAATAATTTTTTTTTACTTTCTTTCTTAAAAAAATTATTATTTTATTTTTATTTATTTATTTTATTTATTTTTTGCGTTTATCGTAAATTTTTTTTTTTTACTAGTTACGGCCCTGATTTTATTCTCATCCTTAACCGCAATCGTTTTCTCTCGTTTGTTGCGTATTTTGTTTGTTTTTGTTGTGAATGGAATCGGGGGGAAAAAAAATTATCGACGGGGGGAAGGAAAAATATGTGAAAATTACGTATTAATAATTTTCGTTTGTTTGTTTGTTTGTTTGTCGAGTCGTTGTCGTTGTTGTTGTTGTCGTCATGTTTTTTTTTTTTATCTTTTGCTAATATGTTAAAAGCACTTAACAAAAAAGGGGTATTTTGTTTCGTACATATTTTATTTATTTATTTTCGAGAAAAAAAAATTTTTAATAATGAAATAAAATTAATTTTTTTTTTTTTTTTTTTTGGATTAATTGATTGATTGGAAATAATAATAATGATAATAATATCGAGTGAGAATGAAATTGATTGATTGATTGATTGATTGTCGTACGTGAATGCTTTATTAAATTTCGATTTCGTTAAAAAAAAAGTTAAGTTCAAACATTTAAATTTTATTTTATTTATTTCCGTTACTAATAATAATAATAATAATAATAATATTTATGATGATAATGATGATGAGGATGATGATGATAGTCCTTATTTGTAATAATAGATAAACTCTAAATAACAATTTGAGCGCGAGTTTTTTTTTTTTTTATATCGGAAATACGGCATTAAAAGATTTTATTGAATTTTCCACGTGAATAATTTTTCTTTTGTTACGCAAAGAAAATTTATTTACACGAATCGTTAATAAAATTTCCTTCTTCCCTCCTTCCCCCCTCCCCCCACTGCGATTACCTACCTACCTATCGTTTCTTCCTTTCCCCCTCCCCGTTTTTCTTCTCATCGTTAAATTTAATACTTTAAATAAAAATGGCCGATTCGTAAATAAAATTTCAAATCCCTAATTTTCTCCCTTTTATTTATTTATATCGTTATTATTATTATCATTATTATTATTATTATTATTATTATTATTATTATTATTATTATTATTATTGTTATTGTTATTATTATTATTATTATTATTATTTAAATTGTCTTAATTTTGTTTTTTTTATGAGGATTTTTAACTTTTTCCGATTGTTAGCGGTCGTTGTTTTCCGGTGTAAATAATTTAAATAATTTATTTATATCCGGTTTGTCTTTCTCTCTCTCTCTGTTCGTTTTGTTGCTTTGATTGATTGTAAACGAGACCCGATGATGATGATGACGTAATAAAAATAAAAAAACCGGAAACGGAATTCCATGCAGTTTTTCGAAAAGTTTTTTCATAACCTTTGAAAATATATAAAAAATTTTTATTCCCTTATTATTATTATTATTATTATTATTATTATTATTATTATTATTATTATCATTATTATTATTATTTAAATATTCGACTTGTTGCATTTTTTTTTTTAAATTCGATAAATGACGTTAAGAATTTATCGTGTAATTTTTTTTTTCTCTTTGTCTTCTTCTTCTTCGCTTTTGACGTTTTGGAATTTTCTTTTTCCCTTCCCTTTCTCTCACTCTCTCTCTCTCTCTCACTCTCTCTCTCTCACTCACTCACTCACTCTCTTTCTCTCTCTCTCTCTTTTTCTAATAAATTTATTTATTAATTTATTTGAGAATTTGTTATGCAATTAGAGTTTATTGAAAGGGAAAAAAAAATAAGTATCAGTTACAAAAATGAGTTGATGGGTAAAACAATAATAATAATAATAATAATGATAACTTTTATTGTTTTTTTATTAATTTAATTTTTTTTTTACTTATTTTTCATCGCAATAAAACGCTGCGTACGAGAATAATAATAATGATGATGACGATGATAGAATAACAACATGAGTTAAGGGAATCGATCGTAATAATAATAAAATGATTAAATTTTTTATAGCTCGATCGTTTTTTTATAAATAAATAAATAAATAATTTAAAGAATATTAAATTTACCTGAAATTGAAACCTGAACTATGAAATTTATTTGTCGACGTCATCGTCGTCGACGTCGTCGTCGTCGTCGTCGTCGTCGTCGTTTTATTTATTTTCCTCGGGTTTGTTTTGAAATTTTTTTTGTCATTAATTTCACATTTGGAAGAGAAAAAAAAAGTTTACAGAAAAAAGTTTAAATAAAAAGATTTTGTTTCCACCCTCCTCGGGGGTTCCCCGGGTCCCCCGATAAAAAAAACGACGCATTATAACTTTTAGAATTTTTATTATTATCATTATTATTATTATTGTCATCATCGTAATCGTACGCGCGTAACGTTGTCGAAGGTTTTTAAAATCAGGCATAAATTTTTCGTGTGTCGCAAGAGTATTGATAATTATTATTATTATTAATGTTTGAAAAGTTTTAATTGAAAATTGATTGACAACGACGAAAATGAGAGGTGGGGGAGGAATAGAGAAAATAGAGGGAGATGAGGGAAAGAAAAAAAGGAAAGAGAAGGAAGAGTGAAATTCAGAGGGAAGAAAGAGAGAAAAGAATGGAAGAAGAGAGAAACAAGAGAGGAAAGAGAGAAAAAAAGTGAGAGAATAGAAAAAGAGAAAGGAGAGAAAAAGAGAAAGAGAGAGAGAGAGAGTCAACATAATAATAATAATAATAATAGAGGAACAGAAAATCAAAGTGAAATTGAAAAAGCCGCACAAAAGAAAAAAAGTTCAAAAAAAAAAAAACAAGAAAAGAGAAGAGAGAGAGAGAGGAGAAAACAGAGAGAAGAGAAAGAAAAGAAAGAGAAGGAGAAGAGAGAGAGAGAGAGAGATAGAAAGTCTACATGATAATAATAATAATAATAAAGGCATAAAAATTAAATTGAAAATAAAAAAAAGCCGCAATAAAGAAAAATGTTCAAAAAAAAAAAAACAAGTGAAGAGAAGAAGGAGAAAAAGAGAGAGAGAGAGAGGGGGGAGTAGAAGGGAGTAAATCTAGTGACACGACGACTACGACAAAGATGACGACGACGGATAAAGTTTTTGTAATTTTTTAATTTTTTTTTAAATTTATTCATTTTTTTTTTTGTATTACCTTCGAAAAAAAAAAAATATAGATTATCCCGGTGGAAAACGAACGTGGAATTAATTTTAGAAAAAAAAAAAAGGCAACTCTGTAAACGAGTTTTGTTTCGATATTAGTATTATTATTATCATCATCATCAACAACAACAACATTTCCAATCAAAACTTTTCTTTTATTAATTAACCTTAACATTGAATTTATAAAAAATAAAAAAAAATTTCACTCTAATAATTTAATTACAAAAAAAATTTTTCTCCAGTAAAACTGGAAATGAATCGACAGGAACAAATTATGAAGTTTGCACAAAAAAAAAAAAATGGGGGAAAAGTTTCGTTTTGAAAAATGTAGAGGAAAAAAAAGAAAAAAAGGTTAAATGTTTCTACTTCCACGTTTTACGTTAAAATTTTCTTTAGTTAAAAATTTTCTTCTGACACTTTTTTTTGTTTCCGTTTAAAAAAATTCTGATATGAGCGGCCATTTTGTTTTCATCATCAAATAAACATCGTTATTATTATTTTTTTTTTTCTTCTGCTGCTCCGTAATTAAAACATGCGAAACACTTTTATTATTATTATTATTACTATTATTATTATTATTATTATTATTATTATTGTTATTATTATTATTATTATTATTATTACGTGGTTTAAATAAATTAATTATTTAACGATATTTTCTAAGCGTTTGAATACGGTATTGTTCGTTTGTTTGTTCTTTGGTTGTTTTTAAGTCAACAACAACAACAACAACAAACAAAAAAGAAAATTTTATGAATTTTCAATTTAAACAAAATTTTCCATGAGAATTTCAAGTACGACGACAAGCCGACGACAAACAAACAGACAAAATGAAATAAATTTTATTCGTAACGATTATAAAAGTCATGGCGTTTTTTTTTTTTTTTTTTTTTTTTGTAAATATTATTGCGGTCAAATGATATAATAATATTAATAATTTAAATTTAAATTTGTCGCCAAAATAAATGAGAGATGAAAATAGGTCAAAGGTTACGAATTCGTTTGTTTGTTTGTTTGTTTTTGTGCGTTTTGTTTTTTTTTATTAATTTCATTTTGATTTTTTATTTTATTATTATCATTATTTAATCATGGGGAAAAGTTTTACGTATTTGGAATTTTCCTTTTCCGTTCGGTTAATATTATTATTATTATTATTATTATTATCACTCGTAATTATGACGAATCGTCTTTTGTTTTTGTCTCGGAGGTTTTCCCAACATTTATTCCAGATTTCTACTTTGATCCCTAAGGAATATCAGTGATGTTACATGTTTGAGTAGGTTTCGTCTTGTTATAACCTATGACGTCACAACAATTCTTGTAAGTCTCACTTAGACCATCTTATTCGAGATGGGAACGAGTTGATTCCTGTACTCTTGGACTCCAGTAACTGACATCTCTGGAGTGGAGCCAGGAACAGGAGAAGTGAGATTTACAACCTTGTCGAGCTGCTGACTCAGGTTGGAACAAAATTTCCCTTTCGGTTCTTCTGTCTGTGTCTTTTTCTCATTTTGCTCTATTACAATTATGAATCATTATTATCATTATTATCATCAGGTATGAATTTTTTAGTAAAAGCATACCTTAGAAGTGTACCTAGTAAAAGAATATAAGATTTTCTCTCGGAACTATTTCAATACTTAACATTCCCACTATTTTCCCATTTCATAATTTTTCCTCACACGATTTCATCTTTAATGATATTATTATTATTATTATTATCGGTAAAAAAAAATTAACAAAAGGGAGGGGGGAGGAAGAGGAAATCACAAATTTCAGAAAAATTTTCGGGGAAAAAAAATTACATCCGACGCGTAATAAAAAAAAAAAAAAAAGGAAAAGCAGAAAAAAAAAATTAAAATTTTATGTTTTGGTTTTTTTTTTTCATTTCATTTCATTTCGAAAGGATAAAAGGATAATTGTAAAAGGAAATAAGGGAAAACAAAAAAAAAATGAAAATGAAAATGAAAATGAAAAGGTTACGTGAAATATTTCTTCCTTTTCCTCTCTCTCTCTCTCTCGGAAAATTTCTCCAGTTTTTTTTTTCCTTTTAAAATTTAAAAAAATATATCATCGTAATAAAAATTATCAATTGTTTTTTTTTTGTGATTTACGTACCGGAAACGAACGATACGGAATTAAAAAACAATCATTTCCGGTTTTAAAAAAAAAAAAACGTTGAAAAAAAAATCATTAAATGTTGCCAATTTTTTGTTTTGTTTTTTAAATTTTATTTCGACGAACGTAATCGTAATTAACGATCGATTGTACGTGACACGTCAAAAATCGTGGCAGTAGATTTAAAAATAATCGGTAATTTTATATATAGGGCTTCATAACGGAAAAATTATATAAACGAAATTATTAAAAAATCGTGAAAAGGAATTCGAAATCAAAAGAGAGGAAGGGAGGAAGGGGGAAAATGGGGGGGGGGAGAAGAAAAAAAAATTATTTCCTTTTACTCAAAAAGGAGGGGGGGAGGGAAAAAGATAAATAATAATAATAATAAATAAATATAATCCGCGATTACATTTTTTTAATTAAATTTAAAACGGAATTTATTTTCACGCACGGGATCAATTCAAATATTCCCGATTTATATTTTTAAACGGGAATGAAACGTGGGGGGCCAGGGGCGCGGGAAAAATGTCGTATTAAAAATCGGAACGTATATATATATATGAAAATAATAATAATAATTTTTCTTTTGAGAAAAGCGGGAATAGTTTTTTTTTTTTTTTTAATTTAGTAATTTCGCGTTATCGATAACGTGCGGTGATAACACGCATGACATAAACAATAAACAAACAAAATGATCGATTATCGATTATTTTGTGACAATATTTATTGATGACGTAATAGACATTAGTGGTGGACTCGGTGGACTTTTTTTCTTTTTTTTTTTTTCTCTCTCCTCGAAGATAAACTTTTCTTTTCTACCTCCTTTATTTTTTTTTCTCTCAGGTAAAAGTCTTTCTCTCTCTCTTTCTCTCTCTCTCTCTCTCTCTCTCTCTCTCTCTCTCTCTCTTTCTCTCTCTTGTTCCTTTTTATTAAACCTTACCGACGACAACCATTTCCTTTTATTTTATTTTTTATTTTTTTTTTTCTTCTCTCATCGTGTAAACTAATAAACTTTTCTTTTTTTTTCGTGTCGTCGTCGTTTTTTTTTTTCTTTAGTTTTTTCAAGTAATTTGAGAGGTTCGAGAGAGAGAGAGAGAGCGACGTGGTTGTTTGTTTGTTTGCTTTTACATTGTTCATTCATTTCTACGACGAATAAAAACACAACCACTCAATTTTTTGTTTTTTATAAAAACGCACGAACGAACGAACGTCGTAGAAAAAATAAAAACTTTATTATTATTATTATTATTAATAATATTATTTTCATTTTCGATCGTTTTATAACGTTTTCAGGTATTTATTCCAGGTTCTTCTACCCGATTTTAGGTGCTTTTAAGGATTTTGTTATCATCCAATCATTTCCGTTTTCGTGACTTAAAACCTGGCGATTTTTATGTTTCAGCACTTTTTGTCTGTTTCTTTTGGCTGTTGTGTTTTTTCCCTTCCCCCCGCAGGTACGGTTTCTTTTAATTATGCCTCAGTATCATATCCGGTTGTTTGTTGTCTGAAACAGTTGTATTAGTGTACATTTGTTGATCTTACAGAACCGGAAGGGGTCGGAATGTGGTTGTACTAATTCAAATTTGCAACAGACTTTCCGGTGGAAATTTTTGAAGGTTTGATTGCGGCTCCCTAAATATCAAAAGGTCGATCGTTTCCGGTTGTAATCGATTGGAAAATTCGTTACTTAACCCTTTGAGAAACTTCTAGAATAATTTTTTCGAAATAAAAAGGCCTTCCTACGATTATTCTGCACAACTGTGACGAATAAAAGTTTTAAATTTATTATTATTATTATTATCACGACGATTCGTTTTTTGTGTTTGTCTCGAAGGTTTTCCCAACATTTATTCCAGGTTTTTACCCGACGATCCCTAAGGAATAAATGCCTGACGGATAGATTTCGTCTTTTCATAACCTATAACATCACAAAAATTCCTTGTAAGTCTCACCGAGACTATGTTGTTTGATGTTGTTATTATTATTATTATCATCATCAATCAATATTTTCTATTGCCAACTGAAGAAAAAAAAAAAAATTTTTCATACGTCCTTGAATTGCGTACGTATTGATTGTAGTTAGAGATAGTCCGTTTTTTTTTAAATGGCTTCCATTGCAACAGGAAATTAAGTATGTTAATAATAATTTTTCGTAATGTTTTGTTATAGTTTCCTTTTTTTATAAAAAATCGGGAATACGAAAAAAAAAAAGGGGAAAACAGGGAAAATTTTTTTCCCGTTATCGAATAAAATACAAATGGCGTCGATAAAAAATGAAAATTAATTTCTAACAAACAAAAAAAAACGAATAAAAAAAAACTTGTAATTATTTACCGAATGAATTTTTTTAATGATTGCATTAGTAAAAAAGGAAAGAAAAAAATGGAAAAAAAGGAAAAAAAAACGTAAAAAGATAATAATAATAATAATAATAATAATAAAGAAAATAACGACGATAAGTTTTTAACAAAAAAAATAATGATAATAATAAAAATTTTGTATTTTTTTTTCCGTTTCGTTTCGTTTCCTTTGTCGACATTTTCAAAGGTAATTAAGTATTCAAAATAAAAAAAAAAGGAAAAAAGGAAAAAGTTTCGTGAATGCTACTAGAAATCGTGTTTTTTTTTTTCCCCTTTTTTTTTATTCCTTTTTTTCAGTATCATTATTTTATATCTCGTAAAATTTAATTACGAAATTATGAAATCATTATTATTATTATTAATAACATTATCATTATTATTATTATTACAAAACACGTTTCCTTTTTTTTTTTCCTTTTTTTCATTTTTTTTTTTTTTTTTTTTATAAATGAATGATTTTTTTCTCTTGAGATTTTTACTTTGGCATTTTAATGTTTCCTTCGAGTATGAAAATGGAAGGGAAAAAAAATCAAATTTCACGCACACGATTATAATTTTTCATCGTGTCATTAACATCCTACGCACGCTCTATAAAATAAATCGAAAATTATTATTATTATTATTATTATTATTATTATTATTATTAATATCATTATTAATTTCGATATAAAAAAAAGGTTTTGTATATCTAAAGTTAAAACGTAAAAGAATAGGAAACCGTGGAAAATTTTGGGAAAAAGGAAAGAAAGAAAGTACTTCCGGTTAAAATTTGATGTTATACCTTGTAGTAGTTGAACCGGAAAAAGAAAATAATTCAAAAAAAAAAAATATTTATTTTAATGAACGATAGAAAATAAATTAACAAAGATATGTTTGTTTGTTTGTTTATTTATTTTTTGAAATTTTGAATTTGAAATTTTTGGCGGGAAAGCGGATATGGGAAGGAAAGAGGAAAGGGTTATTTATTATTATTAGGGAAAAGACGTAATAAGAAAAATAAAATTTTAAACTTTAAAATTTTGATATTTTTTTTTTTTTAGATCGTTAAAATTATTATTTTCGGAAAAATGTGACTATAGTAAAAAAATAACGTGGCAGGAGATAAAAAAAATATTTTTAACGTGATCGAATCAAAAAAAAAATCGTTTACGAACAAATGAAAAAAAAAAATTTTTTTTTGTTTCGTTTAATTCTCCTGAATGGGAGCGCGTTTGAAATTCACATGTCTCCTGCCACGTTTATAAATGAATGAAAAAAATTTTTTAATAAAAAAAAAGGAAAAAGGAAAAAAAAATTACTCGTAAAATTTTTTTTTTTATTTTTAAATCTTTTAATAATAATAATAATAAAAAATGAAATTTTCCGGATGAGAAATAATTATAAAATTTGTAACGAATCCGATTTTATTATTTTCTAATTCCACGTAAAATTATTAAATTTTTTTTTCTTTATTTTTATTAAAAAAAAGGAACAAAGGTTTGAAAATTTATATGTTTTAGCGATATTTTCCTTTTTTTTCCTTTTTTTTCATTCATTAAAAGTTTTAATATTGGCATTTTCGATTTGTCGTTGAACAAAAAAAAAAAAATCCTGTGGGATGAATTCCTCAAAGCTGGGAGTGGTCGTGTAATCCAACTACTCGGAGGCTAAGTATAGAGAATGTTTGAAGGTCGGGGGTTCTGGGATTGGGTTTTCACATGTTGATTAGGCATCCGCTAGGGGTAGATTTTCAACTTGGATGTCTTGGGGGAGCCTGAGGTTGCCAGGTTGCGTCCAAATGGGGGAAAATCGGCCCGAAAGTCATCGCGTTGACTCTGTGGAAGAGGCAGGAACGATGATAACAGATTGGGATTGTCTCTCGAAGGGTAAGTGGGGGAAGTACCGGGATTCCCACTCTCGCGAGTGTGAACCTGATAGTTCTGGCTCAGGAGGGGGTTGAGCCTGAATTGTAGGCTGTACTCCCGCGAACGCCCCTCCCTCCGGAAAACACGCCCAGGAGTTTTAGTTGGGTAATGGCTTCGGCCAAGTCCCACACTCTCCCTGCTACCGGATGGGGAGCATTTCTCCTGAGTTAACAAAAAAGAGTTCCTGGAGGATGAAAAGTAATAAAACGTAAGAAATGTCTTCGTTCGTCATTTGAATGAATTAAATTTAATTACGCGAAAATAATTTGGAACGTCGATAAACCTTAAGAAGACAACGTCGGATTTTCTCTTCTTTTTTTTTTCCCTTAAATTTTCTCCAGGAGATTTTCCAAAACAAACCATTTTCTTTATTATTATTATTATTATTATTTTATTTCTCGTTTTAATCTATGAGAATTTTTTTTTTGTTCATAATTATTATTTCCAGTTGAGTGTTTGTCATAAAATGTCCTTGAAATGAAGGTTTTTGTTGTTATTGTGAAGTTTAAAACCATTGTAGATGTCGTTGTTGTTGTTGTCGTTTGTTGTTTGTTGTTGCGTAAACTCTTTTATTTTCTTTACCTTTTGAGAAAAACGACAAAAAAAAGATTCGAAACGGTCGCGGTTAAATCAAATACCAGCAGAATTTAATCCCATAAAATATGTAAAACTTATTATTATTATTATTACGTCTTGAATATAAATTAGAATTAATGTTTATTACGTGGCAGAAGACAAGAAGTAAAATTTAACATTTATTTTCAAAGGTTTTGTTTTTTTTTGTTGTTGCAGAAACGTTTATCATTATTATCTCTTTCTCTCTCTCTCTCTCTTCCCTCTCTGGAGTCAGTTACAAATCGTTTCATGTTTTTTTTTTCTTTTTCTTTTTCTCCATAATTTTTTTTTTTTTTTTTGGAATCGATCAATTGTGAAAAAAATATTAATTTTCTACGAAAAAAAAGGAAAATTTTTACACCGTTGAAAGTTTAAAATTTCTGGAACGAAATTACCAGGTTTTGTTTTTCCAAAAAAAAAAAAAAAAAAAAAAAACGTCTGCTGTCTTCAACAGAAATTTGATTTTTTTTTTAAATTTTGTTTTTATTGCTGTTGCTTCACCGTCCTCGCCAAAAAATTTCTGTTTCTGACACGATCATTTAAAAATTATTTTTTTTTTTTTACTTTTCAACTTTTTTAAAAAAAGGAAAATTTTTTTTCAGTTCGTTTTCCAGTTTTTTAGAAAAAAAAAAAAAAATTTATTTATTTTATACGTAAGAATATAAACGTGATTGTAATTTTGTTTTACGTTTTTTTTGACGTGGATTTAGACAATTTTCGGGTCTTCATCACGTAGGTTCGAATGCAAAATTTTACATTCATAATGAAGTTTTTTTTTCCAAACAAAAAAAATTCTGGAATTTTTCTAGAAAAAAATTTTTTTTTGTCGTTTTTATTACGCGCGTTTGTTTTCCCTCAAATCAATATGGATTCGAATTTTAAAAATAATAAATTTTTTTTATTGGGTTGGCAACAATGTGATTGGGAATTTGACCAACAGATAGTGCTATGCATTTTTTTAGGAGCTAAAGGGAACATTTCCGCCGCATTTTTTTTTTCATTTTTGAAAGGATTTGAATGCTTCACAAGTCCATGAAACGTCGTGGGCTGTGTATGGCGATGAAGTCTAAAAGGAACGGCAGGTTTGCGAGGTTCTGGAGATTTTTTTCCGAAAGATGAGGAGAGCTCTGATCGTCCAGTGGAGGTCGATGATGACCAAATAAACGCTTTCATTGATTATAATCGCAATAGTTTGACAAGGAACATTCCAGAGGAGGTAGAAGTGTCACATACGGCGTCTTGGGCACCAAAGAAGCTTGACGTATAACCTTGGGGAGTTACGGGACGACTTGGCCTTAGCCATGCAATGACCCAATTTTGAAGTGAATGGTCACCAAAGATAAAACATGACAACGTTTTGAGGAAAAGGCCCTGGTCTACGCAAGGCGAACAGGCACCAACAACTTCTAAGGCTCAAAAAAAAGGTACCGTTATCAGTTTGGTAGGATTACAAAGTCATAGTCTCTTCTCTTAGAAATCTGCTGCCACGAAATCATAAATTCAGAGGTTTATATTCGACAATCGACTAATTTAAATGATGCCATCCAAGAAGAACAACCGGAGTTAGCCGATAGAAAAGGAAAAAGAATTGTCTTACACCACGATAATACCAGGCCCCCCACATCTTTAGCCACTGGACTACTGGAGCTAAACTGGACAACCTTTTAATAGTCCCGACCTATCTTCAAGTGATTATCATTTGTTCTCATCACTACAAAATTTTCCAAGACGACAATGAGGTCAAAACTGAATCGGAAAAGCAGTTTTTTGTTGCTTTTAATAAAGAAAAAGAGATAATAATGATACTACACGAAAAAGGTCAAAAGGTCATTGATAACAGAAAAAAAATAATTTTACTAAAATTAATGAATCGTTTTTAGTTTTTTTTACAAAAAAATTAAGTTGCCGACCCCTAAAATAATTTTATGTTTTTTCGGTTTTGTTTTTGTTTTTTTCTCCAGTTTCGCACAATCTCATAAGTTTTCTCCAGTTTTTCTTATATAATTTCCAATATATTTTTCATTGGAGACAATAAAAACAACCGATAAAATTGTCGTAAAAAAAAGAAAAAAAAAATTATCATTAAATAAAAATTGATTAAAATGAAAAATGGAAAAAAATTTGATTGAGAAGAAACCTTTTTTTTGTTTTGATTTGAAAAAAAAAAAAAAAAAAACAAAAAAACATAAACACAATAGCAGAAAGTTTTCGGGGTCAATGAACTAAACGACGAAAAAAAAAAGAAATTTTTAAGTGTGGAGGGTGTGGTTATAAGTATAAAACGTGTTTGTGCGTGCGAAGCTAGTGGAAAATTTGAATTTCCCGCCAATTTTCGAATGTGAGGAAAGGAAAAACTTTTTGATTGTATGACGTTGATATCACTCAACGGATATGATAAACGGAAATGCTACGTCGTAAATCACGACAGATTTTTTTTTGAAACTCTTACGAAAAATGACTTTTCGTGGGAAAATTCTAGAATTTTCCTTTTTCCAGCGTCTCGAAAATATAATTTCGTAAAAAAAAAAAGTTTTAAAAAACCAATTTGTCAATCCGGATACGGATGCGACAGAATTATTTTTTCGCGCGCGAACTTTTTATTTAAAAAACTTTCTACTGCCACGTTATCGTTATATCTCAACTCGTGATATGTTTTAACGTTGTTCACTTCATCCGTTATTATTTCCACGTCGATTCCATGATAAATATTTTATTTTTTTTTCTTTTTTTTGCGTTATTTCCGTTTCCGCTTTCTGAATTTTCCTCATAAATATTTTTCTTTTTTCACACGGTTGATATTCTTGACGACGCATTCGTCATTTTTCCTTCTTTCTTTTCTATCTGAGAAAATTTTCTTTTTGTTTTTATTTTCTGCCGGGGAGTTTTGAAGAAAAAAAACAAAACAACAGCAACAGCAAAATCTCGTCGCCATCTTTTTTTTTTTTGTTTTTGTTCTTTTGTTTTTGTTTTTTTTTTTTTTTTGTCTTTTTTTATTTTCTTGTTTTTTTTTTGTTTTATTATTATTTATCCCTTTTCTTCATAATTCATTTTTTTTTGTTGTCGTTTTGATGACGTCAAAAACCTCTTTTGTCCCCCCTCCTCCCCTCTAATTTTTTTTGTTGATATTTTCACGCGCGCTTTCGATTGTTTTTTATTTGTTGTCTTCTTCTTTTTCTATCAATTTTCCGGTAATGGTTATTTTAAATAAATCGTTTGTTTGTTTGTTTGTTTGTTTGTGTAATTTTTCGTCGAATCGATTTTATACGTTTTCATTTAACTGTAACTGTATTCGTGGAATAATAATAATAATAATGATAATGATGATGATTGTTTTGAAATTGTTTTCTTAAATTTTAAATAGGGAAAATTAAATAAATCACGTTGTTGCTTTATTATTATTATTATTATTATTATTATGTTTTTTTTGTTTGAAGATGAAGCGGTACGGAGAAGAAAGATACATAGCGGATAGGGGGTAGGAGAAATGTGGGGGGAAAGAGGAGACAAGGGGTTTATTTCTCACAATGTGAAAATATTATTTTATTAATTTCACATTTCGAAAAAAGCGTTTTTTTCCAGGTGTTTTTCTCTCTCGTTTTCTATTTTTTTTTTCCGGGTAATTTTAATTAAAAATAAAATTAAACATTTTCCTTTCGTCGGATTTGATTCGTAATTTTTTCCTTTTTTTCCCTCCACTCCCCCTCCCCCCATCGAAACTTTAAAGGATTCGGGTCAAAGTTTATTTAAAGTGTTTTATTAATTTTGTATTCATTTCTAATTTTTTTTTTTAATCATTAAATTGATTTTATAATTTAAACGACAAATCATTAATTAATCGGATTCGTAACGAATGAGTGGAATTATTATTATTATTATTATTATTATTATCAGGGGGTGTAATGTAATTTAGATCAAGTTCGATGATAAGTGAAAATGCTTCAGAGGATTTCCGTCATTTGTAGAAGCTTAGATCTGACCTTTTCTGCCAGCTTCCATCTTCCCCTTGATATATATGCCCTATATGTGCCAAAAGGGTTGGTTGTTTGTAGACAAACGTTGACTAGGCGTCCGCTAGGGGTTAAGCTTTGACTTGGAAGCCTTGGGAAGGCCGAGGTAGCTAGGTTGAGTCAAAGAAAAGAGAAAAAATCGGCCCAAGAGTCATCGAGTTGAGAGTCGTGGGTTCAAATCTTGGCACTGGAGATGCCCCGACCTTTGTTCGAGGGGTTGAAACCGGGTACTTGATCCAAAAAGGGAAAAAATGCTAAGCTGCGACGTGAAAGGAGGGTAGATGAACGATCAGCGGGATTCGGGACCCCGAATATCACTCCAGGAACTAGCAGACTCTACGGAAGAGGAGGCAAGAACGATGATAACAGATCGGGATTGTCTCTCGAAGGGTAAAAAGGGAAAGTACCGGGATTCCCACCCTCGCGAGTGTGGACGTGATAGTTCTGGCTAAAAAAGGGATTGAGCCTGAATTCGAGGATGTACTCCCGCGAACGCCCTTTCCTCCGGGAAACACGCCTAGGAATTTTAGTTGGGTAGTGGCTTCGGCTGAGTCCCCCCACACACTCCCTACTACCACCGGGTGAAGAAATTAGTGCGAAATGCATTATTACATGCGACTTCAAATTGAAAGAACATTTCCAAAATTGTTATCAAAGTTTTGGACAATTTTCCCTGGATAATTCTATTTTTATCCTTGTCGGTCCTTGATTAATACATCGAAAGAAACGAATCGTTAACATTCATTACGTCATAGATTCATATCAATATAATTTACCAACAATCGTGTCACGAAAGAACAAACAAACGAACAAACGATGAAAAAATTTGTTTGGTTGTTTTATTAATTAATTAATTTACACAGATTACAAACGTTAATAATAAATTTTAAACATGTTAAAGTAATGATTAAGGTCAAAGTTTAAATTTTGTTTGTTGTGTTAAAACGTCGTTTGTGTTTGAAATTTTGTTTTTGTTGTTGTTGTTGTTGTTTGTTTCAAAAGAACGCCTCGAATAATTATTATATCACTTTCACATTTGTTTTTTTATTTTCAGATGGTCGGATCTGCAGTTTTAGGAGCAGCAGCGGGTACTGGTTTGGCATTAGTCGTAGCCATGACGATAGTTGTGTACAGGTACTATGCTCATAAGAGATACGGTAAAGAATGGAGCGATTTGGAAAGATTCAGCGATTCGAGAACTTCGTCGTATACTAAAAAAAATTCCGGATATTCCATAACTCAAAAGGTAAGTCTTTCATTATTATTATTATTATTATTACGGTTTTTTTTTCTCTCCATATATTTAATCACGTTCTTATTTACATTCATTTTTTACTAAACCGGAAATAAATCGTACTTAAAAATGATAATGAAAAAAAAAAAAAATCTTAGCTCCTGGATATAGATGGATTTACTCAACTAGTAATTTTAAATAATAATAATAATAATAATTAAAAAGAAAAAGTTTAAAATTTAACGTTAAATTTAATATTATTCGAATAAAATATATAAATTTAAGGGAAAATTGTCGCCATCGCGTTAAATTAAAATTTTTTTAAATAATCGAATGAATTAAAATAATTTGCAAAAAAAAAATAAAAGAAAATTTTAAATAATAATAAGAGAAAAACGTTTAAATGAAAATGAAAAGGAAAGTTCTAGAACAAAAAAGAAATTTTTTTTTTTTTCATCGTTATAAAAAAGTAATTAGAAAAACGTCAAAAAAAAAAAAAGAAAAAAAAATTTTCATTTGTAATTTTTTTTTTTTTTTTTGATTAATTATCGTTTGATTTTTTTATTTATTTATTGATTTAACGGTTTTTATTTATATACTCTATGAAATAACGGATTTTTCGGAAGTAAGAAATCGTCGTTAAAATTTTTACTTGAAAAAAAAAAAAAAAAAAAAAAAAAAATTAAATTAATTAAAACGTTAACGTTAACGTCTAACGTCTACGTCACGTCCGTTAAAATTTAAATCGGTTTAAAGCAATGTTGCCAACTTTACATAATTATGGAGAAAAATGAGAGCGGAAAATTTTTTTTTTTTGAATTTTATTTTTACGACTTTTATCATTATCATTATTATCACGCGGTAGCATATGAAAATTATTATTATTATTATTATTACACCGCGTTATGAAAATTTTCGAAAAGGGAAATCGGGGGATGGGAGGAGAGGGGAGGAAGGGGAAGGAGAGGGGGTAAAAATATGTCCGAATTTGACCGTTATTTTTTTTGAAAAAATTTTTTTTTTTTTTTTCAAATTAAAATATGTCTTCCATCCAGATGATGTCATATTTTTACGTGTTTTTTAATTTTTGTTTATACAAACTCGGAAAATTTGGCAGAAGACGAAGCAGAAGACACGACAAAAAAATTTTTTTTTTAACACACGCGTGACGTTACCATATAAATTCCCATTACTTTATTGATCGTGGCATTAACTGATTTCAAATTCCCTCATTGGATAAGTTTTTTCTCTTTATTTTATTTATTTATTTTTTTTTTCGTACAAATTAAATTTAAATTTTTAAACGTTTTTTTTTTTCTGCTGACACGACGAGGGTGTTTTTTTTTCTTTTTTTTGACGTTTACAAAAGAAAGGGAAAATTTTTTTTAATTTTTCTGGATTTTGTTGATGGGGGGAGAGGGTGGGAAATTTTTTATATAAAACGGGAAATTTTTTTTTTTTTTAAATTTTAACCTTTGACCTCTGTTAAATTTATAACATTTTTGAATAGTTTTCTACGAGTTTCTAGAAAAACCACGCAAAAAAAAAATAAAATAAAATTTTTTTGACAACCGTACGAAATTTATAACACCGAAAAAAAAATATAAAAAAAAATATACGAAGGGAGATTCTTGAGTGGGGGTTGCTGTCCCTTCCTTCCTCCTCCCTCTCTCCTCCTTCCCCCCCCCAAAAAACACGCCGTAAAAATATGAATAAATACATAATAATGATAATTTGGTTGCGGTTATGGTCGAAATAGAAAAAAAAAAAAAAAGTAAACAACGATTTTCTTTCCACCTTTTTTTTATTTTTTTTATTATTCGTGTAGGGGGATGTGGCGGGGGCGGAAGGGAGGGGGTAAGGAAATTTTGACGCTTTCGAGGAAGTACGAAGTGGAGGTGGGGAGGGGGGAGGAACACACTTGATGAAAATGCAAAAAAAAACTTTTAATTATTTTTAATTTAATTGTTAATAAAAAAAAATAAATCTTATTAAAAATGCGGGAAAATCGAGCAAAAAGAAAAAAAGGAGGGAGAGGAAAATGTGAGGGGAGAGATAGGAAAGGAAAAAAAGGTGGGGAGGGGGTAAAAACCGGATGGTGAGAATGATGGTGAAAAAGAATGGTTTTTTTTCCCCGTTCACTTTCCTTTTTTTTCTTTCACTCCGTTGAATTTTTCGTTCCTTTGAAAAATTTACTTCAAAGGTTAATGATGATAATAATAATAATGATAATAATGATGATGATAATGATGATGATGATGATGAGAAGAAAATCTTGGAAGTTGTTTTCTTTTTTTTTTAACTTTGTAAAACCTTAAATTTGTTTTTATGATAAAAAAAAAAAAATGAACAAGAAAATGCGAAAAGGGGGGACGAGGGACAGGGGAGGGAGGGAGGAGGAAAATCATAAGAAAAAGTTTTTTTTTTATTCGAACTTTTTTTTTTTTTTTCGCTGTTGGTCTCTCTCTCATTTCTCTTTCTTTCACTTTCTTTTCTTTTTCTCTCTCTCTCTTGCTCTTTCATCACCTTCTTTCATTGACTTCTCCCTCTCTCTCTCTCTCTCTCGGTCTTTCCCTCCCTTTCTTTTGATCACACTGTCGCCAACAGGTTCATAACAATAATAAAGTCATTAATATGCTAACGGTGTAAAAATTATAATATTTATTAACGTGCAAAAAAAAAACGTATTTAGATTTACAAGTAAAAAAAGGAAAGAATCGGAAGGAAAAGTTTTCTAAGGTTATAATGAAAAAAAAAAAAATGGCGGAGAGGAAAAGTAAAAAAAAAGAAAAAATTGGGATTTACTCGGGGAGGGAAAAATAAAATGGTGGTGAGAAGAGAGTGTTTTGAGAATTGGGAAAAGTCAAAAAAATTTCAAAGTTGATGCCGTTGAAATTTTTTTTTTTCCCTCCGAAAAAAAATTCCCTGCTCCCTCCTTCCTCCCCAAACAACTTCTTCTTCCCCTCTCTCCCTTTCCCCTCCTCCCTCTTGGAAATTTCATCGTGTATTTCTTTTTTTTTTTTTTTGAGGGAGTCTGTGTGCGGGATTCACTTCGAAAAATGTTCCCCCGACTCGTTATTCACGTCAAATTATTATTATTTTTGTTTTAAATTCGAAATGCTTTACTGGTTACGGTCCTGCTTTAAACGAAAATGATTGTAATAAAATATTTACGATTCCAGTGTATGACATTGTATGTATGTGCCCTTATTCTGGAAAAATTTTACGTTTAAAAAATATTTTCTACGTCGTAAACGAAAACAAAAATTATTATTTTTTTTTTTTTAATTTTGAGGGGGTAAAAGGGGGGAGGGTGATGGATAGGGGTGGAAGACGGTGATAATAAAAAAATATGTGGGAAAATCATTAAGGTGGAAAATCATTTTAAAATTTCCCTTCCCTTTCCCTCACCCCGTCGAAATCGTATAATTAATTTCGCGTTTTGTTAAGGCCGTTAAAAAAATTAATAAAACAAGAGAAACGTGACGTCGAAACGAAATTTGTGACGTCATTATAATTACGTAATAATCGTTTTGGGTAAATAAAAAAAAAATAAGAAAAAAAAAAAACAGGAACGTTATTGTCGTGTCCCTTCGAATAAACTTTTTCCCTTTTTTTTTTTTCAATTTTTACAGCCTTCGATGTTTCCCCCCCCCCCCCCCCGTTATAATTATTATTATTAGTACTATTATCATTATTATTATTATTTCCGTAAATACGGTTAATTTTTTTAAACGCGTGACGTCACGAGTGCGGTTAAATTTTATTTTTTTTATATATATATATATATATTTAACCCGATCGTAATAATTTTCGACGACTGCGACATCTATTATTTAATTTTTGAAATAAAAAAAAATATGGCGTCTTTGTAACCGTTTTAACGGTAGTGTTAGTTGTTTAAAAAATAAACCAGTAGAGGTTTCGACGCGTCACACCGATGAAAAAAAAAATTTTCTTTTTTTTTTTTTTTTTGGGGGGGGGGGGGAAATGGTAAATTTGTCCGTTTTATTATAATAATAATTATTATTATTATTAATATGGGAAAATATAAAATTTTTCTCACGCGAATGATTTCGTAAAAAAAAAAAAACGAATGTTTTTATTTTATTTTTTTTTAAAGAATTTAAATGGCGAATGATTTTTTTCCCATTTTTAAATACAATATCAACACCTTTACAATATTGATTAGCTTAACTTATGACGTGACGTCATTGTGGTTTAATAACATTGAGCGAACGGGAAAATCCTTCGTTTCCTTTTTTTTTCTTCTTCTCGTTTTTCCCGTCTCCAACCTGCCAATCAATTACAGGCATGACCTTATGCCCTTTTTGTCCTTTTCTTTTTTTTTTTTTTTATTACCCTTTTATTTACCTTAGTTCAGGTTATTTATTGTTTTTTTTTTTTTTTTTTTTACCTTTTTCACTCTCCTTTTCCTTTAAAAAGTTTTCTCGCATACTCTCCCTCTCCCTCCCTCCCTCTCTCTCTCTCTCTCTCTCTTTAAATTTAAACACTTGTTGTTGAAACTGGCACGTTTTCAATGCCCCCCCCATTTGCCAAAATTTTTTATTTTAGAAATTATACCTTAAACAATTCGAATAATAATAATAATAATAGTTACGATTAAACGTTCGTACTTATAATCCGCGTGTCAAAACGAAAGCAGAAGACTTTTTTTTTTATTTAAATTTGCGCATGTTCGCAAAAAATTTTTGTTAAATTTAGTTTTTACTACCATCTGCTATTATTTTCTACGTTTTCGTCATGTTTATAACCCCTCCCCCTGCTACCACCACCACCACCACCGCCGCAATATGGGGAAGCACGTTCGCAAAATAATAATAATAATATGTAAAAAATTTGAACGTAAATGAAACGTCTCCATATGATGATGATGATGATGATGTTGACGACGATGATGACGATGATGATGACGACGACGATGATGATGATGATGATGAACGTTTTCTTCGTTCACGTAAAAAAAAAAAAAAAAAAACGTCACGGAAAATCGTCATCGAATCATCAAGAAAACAAATTTTCCGGATGATATTTTTCATTACGTAAAAATCATTAGAAAAAGTCGAAAGAGAGAGAGAGAGGGAGAAAGAAAATGTCAATAAAAAAAAAAAAAAAAGAAAAAAAAAAAACATATTAAAAGATCGGTTTTAGGATAGGAAGTGAAAATTTACGAAAAAGGGAGGAAGGTTAAATGGTGTTAAAGATAACAAGAAAAAGGAAAATAATAATAATAATAATGAAATTGAAAAGAAAAAGCAGAAGTAAAAAAAAAAAGGAAAAAAAATAATGAGAGAGAAAGGGAAAGAGAAAGAGAGAGAGAGAGAGAGGAAAGGGTGCACAAAATACGCGATTTGGATGTTCGCTGGAGAAAAATTTCACGATCCGTCCGGGTCTGGACATGCGCTCTGGAGAGAAATTGAAAAAATTTTATATATATATAAATTAATGTCGTATTTTCATTTCGGCGATTTCACAACAACAACAACAAACGGTTGTTTCACATCGGATGTTATCAGTTATCAGTTACGTTCAATCAAAAAAATATTATTATTATTCTTAATATTGATGTAATAAAAAAACGTTTTTCCCATTAACGTTATTATTATTATTATTGTTTTATTTTTGTGAAACGAACGGGGAAAAAAAAATTTAATTTGTTTTTTACGCCGCGGATTTATTTCTTCCGATAATAATAATAATAATAGTGAAAAAAATACGGGCGTGTGTGTGTACGTGCGTGCGACGTGTGAAAGCGACATAAAAAGCGCCGAAATCTAGGTCTCTACAATAAGAGGTTGGACATTTGGAAAAGAAAAGAAAAAGTAGAAGACTGGAGGGGAGAGTCGATGGGGTGTTGTCGACGGTTGTAGACAAGAGGAAGAGGAAGAAGAAGGGAGAGGAAGAGAGGAAAAACGGAAAAGATGTAAAAGGACCGATGTGTAAAAAATAATAGGTGGTGCAAAAGAACGTGAGAAAAAAAAAAATTTAATTTACCTGTTGATGACACAAATGACGGTTAAAAAAATCGAAGAACGAGATATCGAAATCGAAATCGAAATTATGTAAAACATCGATCGAGTTTTTTGTTTTTTCTCTTTAAAAAAAATTTTTTTGTAAAATTTTTCTACGATGGAAACGTCGAGAAGGAAAAAAAAAGGTGGATTGATTGAAAAATTTCGGGAATAATAATAATAATAATAATAATTACGAAAGGGGTGTGAAAAATTCACGCGCGCGAAAGGGGTTGAAAAATTTATGAAGTGAAAAAAAAAAAAAAAAAAAAAAAGAAAAACCAAACCGGAAATGTCACTCGGTAGCGGTTTCGGTCCAGCTACTTGCTGGATAACTCACAAAGGATTAGAAACGTGGGCAAGGTTGGCAAAGGAAAGACACAAATCGACGCCGACGACGCCGGAAAAAAAAAAACAGGAAAGCGATAGCGAATCACCCAAAGAAAATCAGGTATTTTAACGGAAATTGTGACGTCATAAACAATCGGGTTCAAGGTCTGGGGGGGGGGGAAATTAAAATTTAAAAAAAAATTCAACCGGAAAATTTTTTTTTTTTCTCGTAAACGAATATGTATGGATTTAAATAATTTACGAGTGTAAATAAATCACTCGCACCCCCTTAACCCCCAACCCCCCTACCACCACCACATTTAATTCCTTTGACCTTTACCATTGATAACGATTATAAGAAAAGTTTAAAAAGAAAGGAAAAAGCAAAGCGAACGAACGAACGTGCAAAAGAAAAAATTTTTTTTTATTATTTTTCCCTCCCCTCCCCCTTCCCCTTCCCCCCGATAAAAAAAATTTCTTCTGCTCCGACGTTTGTTGATTTATTAATCGCGTCGATTAATCGATCGATTATCGATATTGTTCTCGTGAAAGAAAACATTTATCGTTGGTCAAGGCTGTGGGAAAAACGATTTCAAAAAAAAATTATTTAACAAATTATTATTATTATTATCATTATTATCATTATTATTACCATCATTATCATTATTATTATTAACAAAACTATCGTTTCGTCATTTATTTATTTATTTATTTATTTATTATTAATTAAATGAATCGGAAATTTATTTAAATAACAAATAAATAAATAAAGATGGCTTCCGCCAACTCCGAGTTCTCTCTTATTATGGTTTTCTTTAAAATGATTACGTAATTGTAATTACGTCATCGCTTTCGGTTTTTTTTATTTTACAATCAAAACCGGAAACGCATGAAAATAATTAAATAATTGCGTGACGCACGCGGTTGAACTCGAAATGAAAAAAAAAAAAAAAATTTATTAAATGTATTACGATTTTAATAATAATAATAATAAAACGAAAACGTTTTCGTTATTGTTACATGTTGCCTCCTCCCACCCTCCTTCCCTCCCTCCCCTCTTCTTTTAACAATCCTTCGGGATTATGCCGGGGAAAGTGTATGTAGTACGTGCGTGACCACATCATCATCATATCCTTCTATCCCGTTTTACAAAATTAAAGAAAAAAAAAAATTTTTGAAAATGGCGCGGATTGGGTTGAGAAATAAATCGTATCGATTATCATTATTATCATCGTCGTCGTCGTCATTATTATCATCATCGTTTTTTTTTTGAACGTTTTTCCTTTTTTTTTTCTTTTCTGTTGTTCGATTTCAAATTCGGAAAAAGGTCACACAATTGGGTCAAATATATTTTCAAATAATAATAATAATAATAATAATAATAATAATAATAATAATAATAATAATAATAATAATAATGGTAACAATGATAAGAATTTAAATTTTATGAGTGAGAGAGAGAAAGGGAGGGAGGAAGGGAAGGGGGGACGAGTACGTTTTGAACGTAAGTAAAGAAAAAAAACGTCACGCGTGGATTTTGTATGATGACGTCACGGGTTGTGTAACGGGGAAGAACCGGTTATGTGTTAAACCCAATTTTGGAAAGATTTTATTTAAAAAAAAAAAAAAATAGAGGAAAATAAAATTTCTTAAATTTAATTTTTTTTTTTTTTTACCGGGGAGAGAGAGTGAGAGGGGGGGAGAGAGGATTTTACGTCTCCTAACGAGAAAAATTTCATTTCAAGGCGGAAGCAGAAGAAAAAGGAAAAAAAGGAAAAGTTCAAACCGACTTGACATGAAGAAAAAAATTTGATTTTTAAACCTTTTAAAATAATTTTTTCTTTTTTCTCCATTTTTTTTTTCCCATCGTCATCATCATCATCATCATCATCATCGTCGTAATCGTTAAAATCATTTTTTTTTTCTGGAAGACCTTTTCCAGTCCGAAATTACCCCCCACAGCCACCACCACCACCACCTCCGTGCCAAAGCTAATAAATCTTGTATTATTCGACCTGCCATTTAATCGACAAACCAACCCTTAAAATATTTTTCCTCGCCCTTTATCATCATCGTCATTATTATCATTATTATTATTATCAGTATTATTATTATTATTATTTTCTTGCACGAGAAAAATGAAAAATGTATGAAAATGAATAAATGCATAAATATTATTATTCACGGGGATGTCAAGATGATCGAATACACCCTAATTTATTTTCGAATTGAAAACGTTTGAATTTGACCTCTGACCTCCTCTCCCCTCCCTTCCTCCCCCCTTTCCGGGAGTTTTCCCGTTCGAATGAAAAATTTGAAAACTGGAGAAAATTAAAAAAAAAAAAAAAAACATTTAAAATGTCAACGATAATAATCAATATTGCTTTGTCTGTCTGTGTGTAAAAAAAATTTTCCGGAAAAGGAAACGTTGAGGGACGGAATACGAAGGGGGAGTGGGAAGGAGGGGAGAGAGGGAGCGGGGAGGGAGTAGCGAATTAAAATTTTTAATGAAACCGGATGTTTATTATTAATAATTTTTTAATACTTTTTAAAGAAGTTTTCGAATGTGAATATTTTTAATCCTGTTGGGGGTAATTAAAAAAAAAAAAAAATGGTTTCGCTTTTTTTTTTTATATACATTTAATCCGTTTACTAATTGAAAAATACGACACGTGACGTGATGGGGAAAAAAAATTGAAAACAAACAACAAACGGAAACGACAAACAGGAAAATATATTATTTAAAAAAAAAAAATGTATGGTAGTCGATGATCGAAATTAATTTTTATAAAGGAATTGTATCGTTTGTTGAGTTTTCTCTTTTTTTGGGGGGATGGGGGAAAGGATTGGAAAATGGAAAAAAACGTACCTGGAAAAATTGAGTGTGTAATACAAGGAGATGTGAATTTTTCTTCATTTTATCCTTTTCTTGATTACAAAAATAAAATTTGAATTTTATTTCTCTCTCTCTCTCTCTGTTCAATTTTTTTCCTTTTTTCTGTCTCTTTCTCTCTATAAGTCAATTTTTCTGTACCTGTTTTTTGTTTCGTTTTCTCTCTCTCTCTCTCTGTGATCTATTTTTCTCATTCTCCCTTTCTCTCTGTTTTATTTTTTTCATTCTCACTCTCTCTCTCACTCTTTCTGTTTTATTTCTCTATTTCTCTCTTTCTATTCAATTTTTCTCTTTCTCTTTCATTCTGATTAGCGTTTCTCTTTATTTCTCTCTCTCTCTCTGTTCTATTTTTCTCTTTATTTCTCTCTCTCTCTCTGTTCTATTTTCCTCTTTCCCTCTTTCTCTTTAACTTTGGTTAGTTTTTCTTTTTTTCTGTGTTTCTTTCTATTCAATTTTTTTCTTTTTCTCTCTCTGTCTCTGTTCTATTTCTCTCTCTCTTTCTGTTCTATTTTTCTCATTCTTTCTGTCTCACTTTTTGTGTTTTATTTCTCTCTCTTTCTCTCTGTTCAATTTTTCTTTCCCTTTCCCTCCCTCTATGTTCAACTTTTTTTTCTCTCTCTCTCTCATTCCGTTCAACTTTTCGTTCATTCTCTCTATCTCTCTCTCTCTCTCTCTCTCTCTCTCTCTCTCTCTCTCTCTCTCTCTCTCTCTCTCTCTCTCTCTCTCTCACTTTTTATTTCTTTCTCTAGGTTTTCGTGTTTGACGTTTATTTAATCATCATATAATTTTTTTTTTATTTATTTTTTTTTCCCTTTTTATTTTTTTTGAAAAAGGTTAAAGGTCGTTTAGTTAATCGAATAAACGATTATCGAGTTTTTTAAAAAACAATCTCGATAAAGCATCGTACGGTTAACTAAATCACGCAATCGTTTCAAAAAAAAAAAAAAAAACCGCTCGCGCGTTATTAATAATATCATGTTAATAATGTAAATTGGAAAAAAAGGAAAAAAAAAAAAAGGAAAAAAAAGGAAAAAAACAATTTTTCAAGTGATCCTTCATGATCACAAGAGCGGGCGGCTCTTTTAATATTAAATTAATTTATCGAACCCGGAAAATTTCATCGTTTAAAAAACTTTTTTTTTTTTCCCGACTCCCCAAAGGTTCGTTCGATCGACGATAAAAGTTTAAAATGAAAAAAAAATCTGAAAGTGGGTTATTTAGGAGGGAGTGGGGTGGGAAATGGGGGATGGGGGGGAATTGAAAGAAGGAAAATGAAAATTACATGTAATTAAATTTTTTTGTTTTTTTTTTGTGACTTTTCCGACGGAAAAATTAAATTTTTTTTTTTTTTGTGACTGGAGAAAATGGAAAGTATAATTAAAAAAAGAGGTTTGTTCCTTCGTTTGTTTGTTTGTTTCCTTGTTTGTTTTTATAAATATTTTAAGATTTCCAGATGTGTCTGGAAATGGATATTATTTCCAGTCGTCGTACGTCGCGAACGTTAAATTGTTTGTTTTTGTTTTTGTTTGTCGAAGGAATTTCAAATAAATAAAGAACAACGAATTGTTCAGCCAACGAGCACTGTTGTTCCACACACAGTTAATCCAGATCTCCCGAGGGCACCACTGGAACTCACTCATCAGGCAAAATCATATCCAGGACGAACAACAACAAAATTCACTCGAACGCCTAGCATATCGTCTCAGGGAAGTTTAGACAGTTGCATTTCAAAACAGGTAAAGGAAAAAGAAAAGAAAGGAAAGGAAAAAAATTTTCCTTTTTTCCTGTTTGACCTTTGACATTTTCAATGCGTAAAAGTTTCCGCTGCCGCCGACGGACATAAGGAAAATTTTTAATTAAAAAAAAATTTCAATTTTCAATTGTAGAATTGCGAACATCGTGGATCCTCACCACAGATTCGTACATTTTCTCCAGATGGTAAATCAAACAATGTACCCGTCGGAGATGGTAGCGGTGCAGCAGCATCCGGTGGAAATCTTCGTTCTACGTCACCACACAGAACGGCATCACTAGATATGAGAAGTTCCAATTGGGATGTTAGAACTCAAAGTTCGAGTCAAGGTTCTCTCTCTAGTATTGTTTCATCCGTGTCGTCTGCTCCGACTCCAAGTTCTCCCAGACATCAGGGTAAGCATGAGTAACAAAAAACATTTTTCCGTCGGTAAAGACAGTTTTTCCTAAAAATTTTGTACTTACAGGTGGCATCAACAGATGTTTATCTCCTTTGCTTATTCCAACGGCGGTACGAACTGTCACGTCCGAATCTCAAATGCCTCCTCCTTGTAGCCCACTCGGAGCCATACAACCTGATTTATACACGAAAAAAGAAGGTCCGCTGTTTTTATCGGGAAACGGAAACGGTTCCAGTTTGGGTCGGCTACATTTAAGGTTGAAATATGATTTCGATAGATCAGATCTTATCGTTCATCTCATCGAAGGTAGGTACCCTTTCTCTCTCTTACACCTACTATGCCCGCGCGTGTGTGTGTGTGTCACTAATAAAAAAATTTATTTCCGCAAGCGCACGACCTGGCAGGAAGCGAATCAGGTGGTTTTAACGATCCTTACGTACGTTTGGAATTGATACCGGCCATAGATAACCGGAAAAGGCAAACGACAATTCATAGAAACAACAACAATCCTTATTTCGACGAACATTTTAAATTTCCGGTTTCGTTTGAAGATTTACAAAATAAAACATTGTTGTTTCAGGTACTACTACCCCTACCCCTACCTCTACCCCTTTCCACCAAAATTTCCCTCACGTGACGATAGAACTAGAGATAATGATGATAATAATTTTTTTTAAAGATATTCGATTACGATCGTTTTTCGAGAAATGACGTCATAGGGGAAGTTAAGATACCCATGATGGACATAGAAGTGATATCGAGCATAGAAATATGGGGAGAAATAACAAAAGGGAAAAAACCTCGGGAAGAATTTCAAGAATTGTTGATATCGTTGAGTTACCTACCCTCGGCGGAACGTTTGACGGTCGTCGTACTCAAAGCAAGAAATTTATTCTTACCGGAAGACAAAGAAATGATCGGTGCGAAAAAAAATAAAAATTTAATAAGGATGCGTATCATGATAATGATGATGATGATAATGATAACGATTTTCAGATCCTTTCGTTAAAGTTTATCTCATAGCGGAGGGAAAAAGGAGTAAAAAGAAGAAAACGGCAACGAGAAAAGGAAACAGGAATCCCGTCTGGAACGAAGCACTGACGTTTAACGTATCATCATCCTCGTTGTCGAAAGCAGCCATCGAAATATGCGTTTTGGATCAGGGTAACGATTTGATTGGACACAATCCACTACTGGGATGCTGTCTCGTTGGTCCAGGTGAAATAGGAACGGAAAGAGATCATTGGATAGAAATGATGAATAGTCCTAGGAAAGCAATCGCCATGTGGCACACGCTACGGTAGATGATGTATTAATAATAATAATAATAATAATAATAATAACCACATATACATAATTTATATTAGTACGATATACACGCTTGATACTTTTTTTTTTTTTTTTTAAATTTTACGCGCGAATCGACGATTCTATTGACACGTTATTTTTTTATCACCCCGTAACGCGCGTAAGAATCCAAGATGGTTTGTTTCACGTAAATGCTATATGCGTGAATGCGTGCGTGACAGCAAACGTAAACATCTTGATGATGATAATAATGATGATGATGATGATGATGGTGATAATAATGATAATAAAATTAAGGGAAACGCGTTAAAAATATTTTAAAAAATCACTTTTAATCATTTATTTATTATGTTTATATTTAAAAAAAAAGGGTATTGTTATTATTAAAAATAATATATTAACATAAATATATATATAATAATGAAAATGATAATGATAATGATAATAATAATAATAAGGTGGATTTTCAGGTGTGCGTAAAAATTTAAGTCAATATATTATGTGCCACGAAAAAAAAATAAAAAAATTATAAAAAAAAAAAATTTATAAATTTATAAATATATATATATATAATATTGGTTTTCGTGTTTGTGTTATCGTGTTTTGTAAAATTAATAAATATTAATAATAATAATAATAATGGTAATGATAATGATAATAATAATAATAATATTAATCCAAATGAAAAAAGTAAATAAGACCAACCAAAAAATGTTTTTAAAATTATTATTATTCTTATTGTTATTATTGTTATTATTGTTATCATTATTATTATTATTAATTGTTATTTATATATATATGTATGTTTGTAGTTGCTTTTAACGAAAGGTAAATTAATAAATAATAATAATAATGATAATGATAATCCGGCCTTAGAAATTATACAAAAAAAAAAAAAAAAAAATCGTTTTATTTATCGTATGTGCATATAGGTGAGTGATAAGGGTAAATTGGTGGGTTTTGACATAAGGTAAATATAGGCGAGAGAAAAAATTTATATAATAATTTGTTAAAAACGAAAATTTGATTAATTAATTCGTGAAATTATTTTTATGAATCCGTTAGAATGCGAACGTTTGTTCGTTTGTATGTTTGTTTGTTGTTTTTGATAAGTGATAAGGGGTAAGTTCGTGTAAAAAAAAAAAAAATAAAATAAAAAATCACGATTGAGAAAATGTCGGTCGTAGAGTTAAAATTTTTAATTTGGATTAATTTTAATATAAAAAAAGAAAAGAAAGAAAATGTGTGACGTAAACACAGGGTTGCCATTTGTACGTTTGTTCGTTTGTATAATTTTTTTTTTTAACTATAAACTTTACTTTTTATTTTACACTTTAAAAAAATTTCTCGAAAATGATTGATTGATTGATTGTTAATCAATGATATTTTTCCGCCTTATTATTATTATTATAACAAACGTAGGGCTAGGAGAGGGGGAAGGGGGGGGAGAAAATAAGATTTTTTTTTTTTCATAATTATTATCATCGCTTATTTTAAAGTGATTTTTAAATTTGTTCGTTTGTTTGTTTCATTATTATTAATTTTTTTTTATTTTTTAAGTAAAATGGTTTGAATGGTAAATGCGTTGGTATGTGCAAAAAGGGAAAAATGAATCTCATTAAAAAAATTAAATGTAAAAATATATAAAATTTATCGCTTTCTTTTTTTTTTTATTAATAATATTGTTGTTGTTACTGCTGTTGTTAACAAAAAAAAAAAAAAGAAGCCTATATAAAAACGAGAATTAAATGTTTTGTCGTGTTGTATCGTAAACGTTTTTATTTAAATTTATATATATATATATTTGAAAATTTTATTTTAATAAATAAAATATATTTTTATTTTCCAGGTAAATAATAATAATAAATAAATTATAAAAATATATATAAATAAATATAAATAATTTGTTTGTTTTTAAAATTTGTTTGTTTTCTTTTCTTTAACGGTTTATTGTATATATTTAAATTATTTTCGGAATAATTTGCCGCGAGTTTATTTACTCTATGGTAAAAATTGCAAAAAATGAAATTGCACGACGACCTCCGATCCTCCGACACGATAAATTATAATCAACGTCTATGGCTTTGTGGAAATGGCTTCTACGAGATGTTTACTAGGAATATATAATTTAAAAACTTTAAATTCGACAAATTTAAAATCGCTTAGTTCCATTCTTAAACATTCTTATTCAAAGTGTTACCATTGTAAAATAATTTTATCAAAATCCCTTATTTCATCTAATCACGTTCAAAATTTTCCTGCGTTTCCACGTAAGTTTTTCAGACCGGTTGTTTTTTTTCCTTTTCTTTTTTTTTTTTTTTTTTTTTTTTCTCATTGAATTTTATTTTCTAAGCGATAAGATATCGTTTAAATATTTTATTCACGTTAATTAGTATAATTGAATATTATTTATCGATGTAAATAATTATTATTTATGGTTTTTTTTCTCTTATTGTCATTATATATATAATATTTATACCTCGTGAACGAATTGTTCATAACCTCACATAATTTTTTTTTTCGAATAAGAAAATCGTTATCAATTTTTTTGTTTTAAACGATTAAAATCCTTTAATAAAGAGTCGATAGTTAGTTGCAGTAATATTGATTGTAATAATTTTTTTTTTTTTAGAAAATCAAGTCAAAAAATTTCATACTGCCTTCACCTTACACAAAAAGAGAGATTTTTATGAAGTATTAGGCATACCTAAAAATGCTTCTTCTAAAGATATAAAAAAAGCATATTATGAATTGGCTAAAAAATATCATCCTGACACGAATAAAAATGATCCAAATGCAGCACTTAAATTTCAAGAAGTTTCCGAAGCTTATGAGGTACGATAATTTTATTTTAATCCTACTTATATGAATCCTACCCATTTCGTTTTGTTGAAGGATTTTTTTTTTTTTTATCAGTGTTTGAGTGATAATGCCAAAAGAAAACAATATGATCAGTGGGGTACAACATCAGATCAAATGGGTGGAATGGGTGGTGGAGGAGGAGGAGGAGGAGGAAGCAGCTCCAGAGCTGGATTTAGTGGTAACGAATGGCAGTTTAGGTCGAGTATTGATCCGGAAGAATTATTTAGGAAAATATTTGGCGATGCCGGAATGAAAGGAGGATTCGGAGATTTTGAAGATTTTAGTGATGGTTATGGTTTTGGTGCTGCTCAAGAAGTAAATTTTTTTTTTACTTTTAAATTTTTTTAGTAATTTGGATAAATAAAAAGAATTATTTTTTTTAAAAAAAAAAAATTAGGTTACTTTAAAATTAACATTATCTCAAGCTGCTCGAGGTGTAAATAAAGAAATAGTTGTTAATGTAGTTGACACGTGTCCCTACTGTCATGGCACACGTTGTAGTCCAGGCACTAAAGCTGTTAAATGCAGTTATTGTAATGGAACCGGTATGGAAACAATCAGTACAGGTCAGCCATTAACACCTTTTTCTTTCTTTTGTTCTGTTCTCGATTAGTTCTTCTTAATACTAATAATAATAATAATTTAAACAGGACCTTTTGTCATGAGGTCAACATGTCGATATTGCCAAGGTACACGAATGTACATAAGATATCCTTGTCTCGAATGTCAAGGAAAGGGAAATACCGTTCAAAAGAAAAAAGTAACAGTTCCAGTTCCTGCAGGTAATTTCTCCATCCAATGAAATGATTTCTCGTGTTAATTTCGATTATTGGAAAAAATTATTATTATTATTATTTGGAAATTTCCAGGTGTCGAAGATGGACAAACGGTTAGAATGACATTAGGGAAAAGAGAAGTTTTTATAACGTTTAGAATTGAAAAATCTAGTTATTTTAGAAGGGACGGTTGTGACATACATACGGATGCGACGATATCATTATCTCAAGCCGTTCTGGGAGGAACGATACGCGTTCAGGGAATATACGAAGATCAAACGATACAGGTAGGTACAGGCATGTGTATAATGTACGACTTTTTTTTTTCCCTTTGTAAGGTATGTAATGTGTACTGTATTCTCGTTTTAAGATATCGCCCGGTACGAGTTCGCATACGAGAATAAAATTGTCGGGAAAAGGAATGAAAAAGGTTAGCACGATGGGTTACGGTGATCATTACGTTCACGTTAAAATTTCAATACCGACCAAGTTAAATGAAAAACAAAAAGCTTTAATGCAAGCATATGCTGAATTAGAAGATGACACCCCCGGGGTCATACACGGTGTCACGTTTAAAAAAGACGGTGAGTGAGTGATATCTCATTACGACAAATCTATTATTATTATTATGATTATGATGATAATGATAATGATAATTCCACTGGGTTTTTTTGTCTTTTTCAAACCTGCCTGAGTTTATATGTAATTAATTTTTTCTCTCTCTCACTCTCTCTCTCTCTCTCTCTTTATCCACTCTTTCTCTCATCGATTAAAAAAAAAAAATTAAATTTTTATTAATTTTAATTTTTTTGTCGAATAAGTTTTAATTTAAAAAAGGCACAAATAGGGAGGGGGTTAGGGTGAGGGTGAGGGAAAGTAAAAAGGGAGGGAGGGAGGGGGGGGAGGTTTTTTTTATATTTCTTTTGTCATATTCAAAGTACGAATCATTTTGTTGTTGGCAGGTTCGAAAGACAGAGACTCAGATGGATTTCAAAGAATGGCAGGAGCTGAAAAAGAAGATTCCGGATTACTCAACAGAATTAAGAAAGCCATTTTGGGTTGAATTTTCTATCTCTTTCTCTTTCTCTCTCTCTCTCTCTGTCTGTCTCTTTCTGCATTACAATAATAAAAAGATATTTATTAATTAATTAATTAATTATCAATCTATCATTGCCTGTATCATTTTTTCTTTCTGTTCTTTTGTTTGTATCAAACAAAACATCATTTTATAATAATTTATAATAATTATTAAACAAAAGGGGAAGAAAGGGGTGGGTGGGGGGAGGGGTTAAAAGTAAACGTTTAATTAAAAGATAACAAACAAAATTTTGATTACTTTTGTTTGTAAATAAGATTAATATTTAATGATTATGTTGTTATTGTTGTTGTTGTTGTTGTTGTTGTTTTTGGTTTAAGTTTATGAAAATGATTTTATTTAATTATTATTATTATTATTATTATTTATTAAGTCGAGGTGAGAGTTAAGCTGAGGTTTTTACTGTTTCTCTCTCTTTCTCTATTTCTTACTTCGTTTTTATCAGGTAGTAGAGTATGCGTATCAGAACCACAAGAACTACTTCAATCCATTCGTAATGCTCTCAACTTCTCAGATAAGAACAACAGCAGCAGCAGCAGCAGCAAGAAAAGGAACAACGTAGTAGATAAAAGAGAAATTTCAAACGATAGGGAAACAGATTATTCAACGGAAACGAGTCGGGAATCGATGGGAAACACATCGAAGGAAGCCAAATGCAGTAGCAGCACCAGCAGCAGCAGCAGCAGCAGCAGCAGTAGTAGTAGTAGTAGTAATAGTTCTTCAAATTCAAATCAAACCGGTTTACATTATACGGATTTGTTAAACAGTCAGAAAATTTTCAAAGTTTGAAAATCATTTTGTGGAAAATGGGAAGGGAATGGAAATGAAAAAATGGATAAAACAAACAAACAAACAAACAAACAAATCATCATTTTCCTTTTTTTTTTTTTATAACTTTTTGTCTCGCCTTGTATTATTAAAAAAAAAAAAAAAAACTGAATTTGGCATATGAGTGATGGTGAAAATGCTTAAATTTCATGCCAAATTGTTTTTTTTTTTTTTTTTTTTTTTTTTTCTGGGGGGAGGGGAGAGGAGGAAGTAAAATAATAATTATAAAAAAATCTCAACTTGCATTTCTTTTTAAAGTTTATTTTAATATATATATATATATAAATTAAATACAACTATAATAATTAAAAGAATTATTAATTCGAATAATTTAAAATTGAAAGAAAGAAGATTAAATTATATATTTTGGTTTTTTTTTAACGATTAAAAAGCAAAAATTATATTTTATTATTATTATTATTAATGTTACTAGTTGGTTTTAAAAGTCATTTTTATTTTTTTTAGTTGATGCATTTTTTTTTTAATCGAATCGATTTTAAATACACATTCTTAGATCCTGTGTTTATAATTATTATTATTATTATTATGGTGTTTTATTTTTAAAAAGCAGTAAAATGTCTTATGCAGATTCAAAACAAGGGAAAATCCAACAGATGAATGATTATTTTAATTGTTAATTAGTTTTAATAAGTAAATTTAAATTAAATAAAGAAAATGTCAAAGCAAATTGAATGATTCTTGCAGTGAAATTGGGAAAACAAAAAGAATCTGTTTGTTTTTTGTTATTATTGTAAAAAATGTTTTTTTTTAGTTTTTACTATTCGAGAAAGAGTGTTTGATGAGTCAAAGAGAGTAATTATAATTTTTTTTATAAAAAGGAGAAGAAACAAGTAAATTGTTCACAAAGTAGCTTTAAATTCTAAATATACAGTTACGTTTAATTAATTAATAATAATGATGGTAAAATTTTTTATTTTTTTTGTTTGTGTTGTTCTTGTCGTTGTAATTGTTTGTGTTTCGATTTTTCCCAACCTTTTAAAATAATTCAAAATATTGAATAATAATGCGTGTGAGTTCTTGACTATAAAATAAATAATAATAATATTTTAACTTTTTGACCGTTAATTTGAAAAAAAATTGTTTTGTTTTATAAAACTAACCTCACTTGGTTAAATTTCTATTTTAAAATTTAGTTTTTTTTTTTTTTCCCGCCTCCCCATTTATTTTAAAAGTTAATAATTTTTAACACAAATAATAATAATAAAAATAAAATGTAATTTTGTCTGTGTTTTGTGTAAAAGTTTGACGTGGTTATAGAAAAAATTAATTGATACGAATTCAAATGAGTTTCTTCTGTCACGAAAAAGAACACATTACAAAAAAGGAAAAAGTCGTTAATTTTTTTTTTTTTTTCTTTTTGATTTATTTCACAGTTTTATCACAGTAATAATTATTATTTATCAATTATTTAAAGATAATAGTTTCGTAATATTAAGTAATAATTGAGTAATATTTGATAATTTCGAGTGTTTTCGATTAAAATAAATAATTTGTGAGATATATGTATGTCTCAATCTATCCGAGTTAATAATTGAATTTTTCTTTTAGAAAAAAAAAACGTTAAGGATTTTTTTTTTTTTTTGACAATATTTATTAAATATTTGTTTATTAATATTGTTGTTGTTGTTGTTAATGTCGTGATAAATAATTTAATGTGAGTGAATTTATTAAAAAAAAAAAATTTAACTGAAGTTATATACGTTGACAACATAAAAAAAACCGAAAGAGTTCGCTAGTGTTACGGCCATATTTTTATGGAGAGTTAAAACGTTTTACAAACACACATACTATGTTACAATTAATCACATGAATTTTTTTTTTTTTTTATTAGTTTTTAATCAATAATAATTTATTAAAAATAATTAAAAAAATTTAATTCGATACGGTGGGGTTAAAATGGTTAAAACGAAAAAGGGAAAAAATATCAATTGGGATGATGACACGTGAGTATTTTTATTTTTCTTACAAATGTAACCCCCCTTTTACATCACGGTTACATATTTTATCGTTTTTTTTTAATTAAAAATTATATTTTTCCACGTTTGACTTTTCCCGTAATGTTATTCACATGCGGAAACATTGTTTTTAATACGTTTACATGATTTTTCATTTAAATTATATTGTTATTTTGAGTAATATGTAAATATTGTTCTAACCTCACCTGGTTACGTTTCCATATATTTACACGTAGTTGAGAATATGTGGCCTTATGTTATAACGATTTTATTATTTTAAATTTTTATAATATTCTCATTAAATTAATACCTTCTAATCGTTTTCGTTTAATTTTACGCCCCATTTTTAAAAAAAAATGATTTTCTTGAATGAAATATGTATTGTTGAAATTTTTACGATTGTCTATTTTAAAAATTTATTATTATTTTTATTACTATGTTCAAAGTGCAACCTTTTTTAATATAAAATTACATCTTGATAACTTTTTGTTATCCAGTTATTAATAATATTATTTTATTTTTTGTTTTTTCAGTGATGAAGATGTCAGTCCAGCTGGAATCGGTGTCAAAGAAAATGCCGAGTAAATAAATAATTTTTTTATAATTATTCGTATTAACAATTTTGTTTTATGTTTAATTATTATAATGTGTAGGATTAATAAAAATAAAATGTAATCATGAAAGGAAACTTAATGTTTAAACACAATTTGTTTATTTTGTAGAGAGAAAGACTCGAATGAGATTTCATTAGGAAAAAAAGAGAAAAAATCTAAAAAGGATAAAAAAAAAGATGATTTTGGTAGTGATAATAATAATGATGATGATGATGATGATTATGGTGGTAAAGGTAAAAAAAAAAAAGTGAAAAAAGTCAAAGGAAAGGGTAAATACGATGATGATGACAACGAAGAGGATCATGAGGTATCGACTAAAAAGAAATCGAGTAAAAAATATGAATCAGATGAAGAAATGGGAAAGCCGAGTAAAAAGAAGGACAAAAAGAAAAGTAAAAGAGGAGGAAGGGGAGGAAGTGAAAGTGATGATGATGATGTTTCTCATTTGACGACAAAATTAAATGCTGCTGAAATTTCAAAAAAACAAAACAAAGTTAAAAATGTTTGTTACCTTTTTCCACATTATCAATTTATTATTTTGTCTGAGTCTTGAGTCTCCTTACAAAAAAAAATTTTGTTTTTAGAGCGGCGATTCGATCGATGATGAATATGTAGATGATTATAAAAAAGGTAATAAATCAAAAACAAAGGAAAAATCAAAAAAAGTTGTCGATTTCCCAATGGATGATGTTAAGGATGAGGGTGAAATGGCGTCAAAAGAAAAAACTAGCATTTGGGATGAAGGTATTCAAAGTAGTTATTATTGTAAATATTATTTATGATTTTAAAAATTGAATATAAAATTATGTGCTACATTAAAAATTTTAGAAAAGCCCAAAGTTCCCGAACCGGATAAGGGTGGGAAAAAAAGTAAGAAGAGTAAGAAAAAAAGAGACGAGGACGATGACGAAGATATTGAAAAAATGTTAGCCGAATTAGAATTAGAATATTCGGGTTTGAAACCCAAGGAAGAAACGAAACCCAACGAACCTTCCAAAACTGATGAAAAACCGAGTAAAAAAGAAAAGGCTGGAAAGAAAGGAAGGAAAGAAGATTTTATATCGGAAGAATTGAGAGCTTTAGATGAAATGGACTACGACTACGATGATGATGATATCCCGGTGAAACCGAAAGAAAAGAAAAAGAAACCAGGACAAAAAGAAGAAGTAAGAAAAAAAATTAAAATATATAAATTATGGAAATAAATAAATAACAAAAATTATTAATTTTTTTTAGAAGGAAGAAAAAAAAACTTCGAAAGGTGGCGATGATGACGATAAGGGTAAAAAGAAGAAAAAAGATAGCGAAAAGGATAAAGACAAGGATAAGGATAAGGGTAAAGTTAAAAAGGGTCCCGGAAGCAAAGCCATTGCGGCCATGCAAGAAGCATTGAAAAAAATTAAAGAAGAAGAAGAAAGATTGGAAAGAGAAGAACAGGAAAGAATTAAAAGGGAAGAAGAAGCTGCTGCTGCAAGGAGAGAGGCTGTGAGTTTATTTTCTGCTCCTCGAAACCTTTTTTTATTATTATTATTATTATTATTATGGCTAATTCTCGTTGCCTGCGGTGGTGAATTCGTTTTTTTTTATTATAATCTTTGTTTAAAAATTATAGCTTCGACTGGAAAAAGAAAAGAAGGAAAAGAAAAAGCAAAAGGAAAAAGAAAGGAAAGAAAGGTTAAAAGCCGAAGGGAAATTGTTAACCGCAAAGCAAAAGGCTGATAAATTGAGAGCACAAGAAATGATAAACGCTTTAAAAGCTCAAGGATTAGAAATACCCGATCCGGGAGAGAAAAAAATTCGACCGGGAACAAGAATCAAACCTAATAAATCGAAATCATTAGTTTCTCAAAATTCTAGTGAGACGAGTTTTTTTTATCATCATCATTATTATTATTATTATTTTTTTTTTTTTTTGGTATTTTTAAATGCAATTAATAAATGTTTGATTTTAAGGCGAGGAGTCTAAGCCGACGGAAACGTCAGATTTACCATCGCCGGAACGAATCCAAGTCGAAATAGTTGACACCAAAGTTGAAAATAAAAAAGAAGAAGAAGAAGAAGGAGAGAGAGAACCCGACGACGTCAAAGATACTTGGGATGCGGAAACGTCAGAAGATGAAGAAACGAGTGAAAAAACGGAACGTAAAACGGCGACCACGTTAAAACACCACGACTCGGAAGAAGAAAGCGAAAGCGAAGAAGATGATGATGAAGACGATGATGACGAAGAAGAAGAGGAAGAAGAATCGAGCGAAGAAGAAGAATCCGAAAGCGAAGATGAACATAAAACGGATGCGGAAAAAAAAAGGGAGAAAGTTGTGCTTAGAATTGAGGTTTTTAAATAATAATAATAATAATAATAATAATAATAATAATAATAATTATTACGATTATTACGTTGTCTTACGATTTTATTCAATTTTTTTTTTTTTTTTTTTACAGAAAAGAAAAGAAGAAGCTTTAAAGAATCGATCATTGGACGTTTTGAGAGCAGCCGTAGTGTGCGTACTGGGTCACGTGGACACGGGTAAAACAAAAATATTAGATAAATTAAGGAGAACTCACGTTCAAGATGGCGAAGCCGGTGGTATAACTCAACAAATAGGAGCAACAAATGTACCCATAGATAACATAAAAGAAACTTGTAAATTAGTTAAAGGGGTAATTGTCGTTGATCTTTAAGGAAAAGACAAACACCATCACTTACAACAATTTATACTCTTTATTATTATTATTATTATTATTATTATTTTTTTACAGTTTGCGGACATGACACTTAAAATCCCTGGTTTGTTAATTATCGACACGCCGGGTCACGAATCTTTTAGTAATTTGCGTAGCAGAGGTTCGTCACTTTGCGACATTGCCATTCTCGTCGTCGACATCATGCACGGCCTAGAACCCCAAACATTAGAATCAATTAATTTATTAAAAACGAGAAAAACTCCTTTTATCGTCGCTCTGAATAAAATCGACAGGTATGCGTACAAAAAGTCGAGAAAAACTCATCGAGTCAAAGTACCTCTTTTCTTTTCTAAAAATCGTTTTTTTTTTTTTTTTTTTTTTTTTTTTAGGTTGTACGATTGGCAAACGGGAGGGAGAAAAGACATACGAGACATATTGAAATCACAGGCGAGTAACACTCAATTGGAATTTCAACAGAGAACGAAAGAGGTCATCGTACAATTTGCCGAACAAGGTTTGAACGCGGCTTTGTTTTTCGAAAATCCCGATCTTCGAAGTTACGTGTCTCTAGTCCCGACGAGTGCGATCACGGGGGAGGGAATGGGAAATCTCTTAGGTCTTATCGTAGAATTTTCACAAACCATGTTAGCAAAGAGACTGATGTATTCGGATTTGCTTTTGGTAATAATAATAATAATAATAATAATAATAATAATTTTCCCTCTGTTTGAAATAACGTCGAAATAAATAATAATAATAATAATAATAATACGTTTGCAGGCTACCGTGTTAGAAGTCAAAGCGATTCCAGGTTTGGGAACGACGATAGATTGTATTTTAATCAATGGGAAATTAAAAGAAGGTTCGACGATAGTTTTAGCCGGAACGGATGGTCCGATAGTCACACAAATCAGGTCTTTACTCATGCCACAACCCATGAAAGAATTTCGTGTTAAGGTAAAAAATGGAAAAAATATTTTTTGTTGTATTTTCCTTGAAAAAAAATTTTCAATCATTTTTTCCTTTCCTTTTTTTTTCAGAATGCTTATTTAGAATATAAAGAAGTGAAAGCTGCTCAAGGAGTTAAAATAGCAGCCAAAGATTTAGAAAAAGCGATAGCAGGTGATTTAACGACATCATCATTATTATTGTACATACGAAGTAATACTCGCGATGACGATTAAAAAAATTTTTTTTTTTTTTTTTTAGGGTTAAATCTTCAAGTCGCGGAAAAACCGGACGAGATACCCATTTGGTGCGAGGAAGTATCCAAAGAATTAAAATCCGCGTTGAGTAGCATCAAGTTGAAAGAGCGAGGAGTTTACGTTCAAGCTTCGACGTTGGGCTCACTCGAAGCTCTGTTGGAATTTCTAAAAACGTCGAAAATACCCGTGAGTTGATTTTTCCAAAAATAAAGTAGAAAAAGAGAGAGAGAGATGGTTCGGTAGTAGTAGGACATTGGTATCCGCGAGTAGTGATTCACAGAGGAAGAATTAATTGAAAGAATCATTTGACCAGTCCGACGCTGAGGGATAAAGCAGAGGCTGTTGTTGTTGTTGTGTGTGTGCGTGCGTGAGTGCGTGCATCGCATCGACCAGGGGGGGAATTATAAACAAGCTGTATCCTGTATTAATTAATGCGAAAAGGAAGTCATTCATTCAGAATCTCTCCTATGGCCGTGTACCATTTTTTTTTTTTTTTTTTTTTTATTTATTTATTTTTATTTTCGTTTTTTTTTTTTTTTGTTGCTTCCAAGTAATCTTATTACTTGCGTAATCGCCCGGGACGACACCAGCGTAATAATAATAATAATAATAATGCCACGTCGTGGTTTTTCATTCTTAGAAAGAGAGCAAAAAACAAAATTTTTTTTTTTTTTTTTTTTTTTTTTTTTTTTTTTGTTGGCCAAGGTTATGCCATTATTATTATTATTATTATTATTATTATTATTATTATTATTATTATTATTATTATTATTATTATTATTATTATTATTATTAATTAAAACTCTTTAAGACCTTGGAAATTTCTCAGGTTCGTTTTAATTTTCGAAGATGGTGCAGAGAACCGTTTGTTTGTTTGTTTGTTTCCTATTTGAAAATCTCAATCTCGTGTAATTTTTTTTTTTTTTTTTTTTGTTTTGCTAAGCTTTATTTTGCCACCGCGAGAAGAAATTATATACACGTCGTCAGTCAGTCAGGGGAAAATTTAATTTTTTCGAATCGGCATTTTTTTTTTTTTTAGTTGACATATGGCAATTTAAAATTGAAAGTGTTTTCTCTCTCTCTCTCTCTCTCTTCCTTCACATTAAATTAGAATTTTAAGAATTTTTTTATTTTCATTTGAAATCCCCCAAATCGTTCTCTCTCTCTCTCTTTCCGTCGAAATTGATTTACGTCGAAAAAAAAGAAAGGAAAGTTTAAATGACTAAATGATAAACGTGGGATTCCCCGAATATTGAATAATCCCTTTTAAAATAGTTTCCCCTTCCCCTACCGCCCCGGCAGGGAGGTGGTAGGGTAGTAGGTCGATAGGTGTGTGGGCAGGGGACGGGGAGGGGTTTTCCCCATATGTCAAATAACGTCGCGATTGTGTTGTCGACTTTCGATGGCTTTAATTGATTGTCTTTGACAACAACAAAAAATTCGGTTTATACATTCGTAACTCCACCCCCCTTCCTCCGCTCCGCCCTCCCGTGTTTTTTTTTTTGCAACCCTTAAAATTTTTTTTGAATCATGATTTTTCCGAGAATTTTCTTTTGCGATGACTGATCGTCACCTTTACCGAAAAAATTTGGAATTATTCGTAATTTTTGCATTGAAAATACCTATTATTATTATTATTATTATTATTATTATCCACCATTAAACACGACAAGGCTACTTGTCGGAGTTTTTTAAGTATTTATCCGAGGTTTCTACCCGATTCCTTAGGGACAAATACTCGAATTTCGGTGGTGCCACTTATTATAAGATAGCACCACATCAATTCTTGAAGGTCTTCCTGAGTCCGTCTTTTTCGATGGGAACGATTTGTCTCCTGAACTGGGCTCCGGTGACTAACATCTTTGGAGTGGCCAGGATCAGAAGCAGTGAAATTCACGTTCTCGTCGAGCTGCCTCAGGTCGACAGTAGAACAAGATTTGTTTTTTGGTTCTTACTTTGTCTTGTTCTCATTTTTTTTTTTTGCTCTTTTAAGCCAACAGCACGTGGCGTTCTCAAACGGTCACCCATCCAAGTTTGCACCACGCCCGATGCTGCTTAACTTCGGTGATCGTACGGGAACCGGTGTGACCAGCACGCTATGGCCGTTGGCTTTTATTATTATTATTATTATTATTATTATTAATAGCATGCCTGAATCGAACCTTTTTTGATCGTTGTGAGGTCACACGTTGTTTTGTTAATAATTTTTTTTTTTTTTTATTTTCAGTACTCGGGCATTAAAATCGGTCCCGTTGTAAAGAAGGATGTAATGAAAGCGTCAATTATGTTAGAACACGAAAGCCAGTGAGTTGAATTATTATTATCATTATTATTATCATTATTATTATCATCATCATCATCATCATCGTTTGTTTGTTTGTGTCGTTTGTTGCTGTGTTTGTTTTTTTTTTTTTTTGAACGAGTCAATTAATGAATATTTTTTGGGATTTTAATTTTCATTTCGTGATTTGTGTTTTTTTTTTTTTTTTTTTTTTTTTTCAGGTACGCGACAATATTGGCTTTCGATGTGAAAATCGAGAGAGACGCTCAAGAACTCGCGGATTCACTAGGAGTTAAAATATTTCAAGCCGATATAATTTACCATTTGTTCGACAAGTTCATGGCGTACAGGGAAGAGCTCAAGCAGAAAAAACGTGACGAATTTAAAAGCATTGCCGTTTTCCCCTGCAAATTAAGGGTAAGACATTATTTGGAATATTCTAAGAGAGAGAGAGAGAGAGAGAGTGAGTGAGTGTGTGTGTGAGAGTGAGAGAGAAAGGAAAAAATCTGACCTGCCGTGACCTGTGGTGATGCTGTTTTTGGTCCTGGTGTCGGTGGTGTGCATCGTTTTCCAAACGATGAGAAATGAGATGAAGTTATTGTTGTTATGTTCTTCCCATGAAAAGTAATAATAATAATAATAATAATAATAATAATAATAATAATAATAATAATAATAATAATAATGAATAAAATCCATATGGATTTCGGATTAGTCGAATTGGTAATTAGTCGTCTGCTCTTGTCTTTTTCTTTTCAATTCTCTTCGTTAAGCCTTCCGGTTTATTTTTCAAATTATTCTGTG
>NW_002987847.1:102620-132620 GCF_000006295.1 Pediculus humanus corporis | reverse complement strand
ACAATAGAAAATTCTCAGGTGTGTGTGTGCGTGCGTGTGTGAGAAACACGCAAGGTCACGCGCGTACGTCGTTATTATTATTATTATTATTATTATTGCCGAACATCGCGCCGCGGTAAACGTGAAATGATAAAAACGGTACCGTCCGAAAAAGCAAAAGAGAATATAAAAATGCCATAAGAGGGAGGAAGGTGCGTGTGTGCGTGCGTGCGTGCGTGCGTGTACGCAACCGAAGGAAACGTCGCGAACGCGTTCGTTTTAAACTGAAAATGGATTCCGCGCGTTCGTAACTTTTTGATTCGACCCTCACACAGTCAACAAAAGATGACGAACGAATTGTCAATGTCGTGAAGTAAATAATTTGGGTTCTTGTCACGCACTCACGCACACGCACACGCATGTATGTGTACGTATGCGTACGTGTGCGTACACGTACGAATATGCATTTGTTAAAATGTTAGTCGTAACCCCGATGGATGGAAATCCGTTCTATCTTCTCCATCAGAGTAAAACGCGCTCCTTTCGTTGTGTCCCCCCCCCCTGCCCAATCATGCCGCCATTTTTTTTTTTTTTTTTCTATAGTTGCAATCGTTTCTTTACTCCCGAATCAATTAAAAAAAAAAAAAAAAAAAAAAAAAAAAATTTTCCTCGATTTCGACCTTCTAGAATAATTAATTCTATGGTATGGAAAAAAATATTTTGTGCGAACGAATAAATGAATGAATGAATGAATGAATGAATTAACTAAACGAAAGAAAATCAATTTTGAAAATTTATTATTATTATTATTATTATTATTATTACTGTTAAAGTAAACATTTGGAGTTTGCCAAAAAGGAAACAAAAATGGAGGGAATGCGTTTGTGCGTGCGTGCGTGTGCGTGTGTGTGTGTGTGCGTGCATCACGGAAACGTCTTTTTTTTTTTTTTTCATCTTCTTTTTCTTCTCTTGCCCATCATTAATGAATCGACGCGAACGTGGGAGGAGTTTGGAATCGATTTTTTTTTTTTTTGATCGATTGATAAAAAATTAATTGAAACGTGTCGGAGACGTGGAAAAAGAAAATCAATCAATAAAAAAAAAAAAAAAAACAAAAAATATTTTGAATTAAAATTGCGGAAATGAAATGAAAAAAGGGTAAAGGTACTTTTTTTTTTCGAAGTGGAAGAAGAAACGATTTTAAAAAAAAAAAAATTTACCTGAGAAAAAAAAAATTTTTTTTTTTTTTTTAAGTGGTAGTAAATGACTGAATGACGGGACTGATTGAATGACTGGGTGGCTCGTATGGCATGGCGTGGCATGCCATGCCATGCCATGCATGTGCACTCGAAAGGCCTGTCAAGGTCGTCAAGGTCGCCCATTATTGAAAGTTCATCATTTTAATTTTTGTGGGAATGGAAGGAAAAGAAAAAAAATTTTTTTTTTTTTTTTTATTTCATTGATTTTTATTGTTTACGAACGTTGTTGTTGTTGTTGTTGTTTCGACGTGTCGACCCGACAAACAAACTCGTTTCGATATATTTTTTTTTCGAAATTTTCGATATGTTTCCCCGTAACCCCATTATAAACCGAATTGATAAGTGCAAGGTGTACGTGCGTGTGTGAGTGCGTGCGTGCACGTGCGAATGAAATCCATCATGTCGTCGATTGATTGAAACTTTTGGAATCGATTACAAAAAAAAAAAAATTTTTGTCTCGAAGAAAATGTCAAACGTACCCGATTGGTTTGAATTTCGACCAACGCAAGTTTTTTAAATGGAACCATACGAGAAAAAGAGAGAGAGAGAAAAAATACTCGTAACCCGCACACTCACTTTGTACTCGTACTCTTTTAACACGTCGAAAAACGCTCACGCACGCACACACGCACACGCACGCACAAATGCACGAGGCTCGAAAGAAAGAAGAACACTCCTTTAAGTAAATACCAAAGTATTCTTCTTCTATCATCTTCAGGTTTCAAGTCAATTCAAATCGTTTTTTTTTTTCTTTTTAATTTATTAATATTATTATTATTATTATTATTATTATTAATCATTATCATTATTATTTTCATTTTTTCCCGTTTTCCCGTACGCGCGTCCATTTCCGAGTTTGGTGAAAATAAGAAAACAAATTTTGGGTGATAAATAACGAAGAAAATTTTTATCGAGTGGGTCTTAAAGAGACAGAGAGAGAGAGAGAGAGAGAGAGAGACGCGTGGGGCATGTGGTGTTTGTGTGTGTGTGTGTGGCACTCCTGCATCTTCGGCCTACGTTCAGGTTTTCGGTGATTCCGCTGTCCTACATATAAATAATAAAATACACCTTACCCAAGAAGCGCACCCACTTGGTATTTCACCTCGCGCACACACACACACACACGCGCGCGCGCGCGTTTCGTATCGATAACTTTTGCCGCGGTTCTCGGACGCCATTTTGAAAAAAAAAAAACGGTCTCGCGGTGCTATTCGATTTCGGAATGAAAACAAATAAAAAAGGAAAAAAAAAAAAAAAATTTCCAATCGTCATAAAGGGTAAATTTTTTTTTTTTTTTTTTTTTTTTTTCAAAATGGTTAAATGAATGAAAAGAAAAATTATTATTATTATCATCATCATTATTATCAATATTATTGTTATTAAATGGCCTGGAGTTTTATTATCATTTTTTTTTTTTTTTTTTTTTTTTTTGTTGTTGTAACTTTGAAACGTCCGAAAGATGAAATGAAATTTTAAATTTTTTTTGTTTTTTTACGATCTCGTTTTCTTTATCGTCGTCGTCGTCGTCGTCGTCGTCGATCATTATTATTATTATTATTGTTTTTGTTTTCAGTTCATAAACGTTGGAATCGTAACGAGCGTTGAAGTTAATCACAAACCCATAGAATCCGCCAGAAAAGGAATGGAAGTATGCATAAAAATAGAAAACATGTCTGGGGAAACGCCGAAGTTGTACGGGAGACATTTTGATCATACAGATTTGCTCATGAGCAAGGTGAGTTGAAAATCATGTCGATACCAACTTTTCGAAAAACCCTCAAATTCATTGCCAAATTTGTGCCAGAATAGAAAGCGACGTTGCCGTCGTTTCCATCATTGGAATGGCGACGAAAATCCCCCCTTCCCCCCCCCTTTTGCTCCGCTTACCCTTTTTCTTTTTGCGTTTTTTTTTTTTTTTAAAAAGGAATCCGAGTTCCGGATGTGATTATTTTGGTATTTCCGGTCGGTATTTCCGGTGGGGGAAAAAGGTTTCAACATTTCTTTATCGAGTTGTGCGATTTGTGTATTTCGGTCTCGTAATCATTCATCAATTTCTTAATTCGTCCGAATTTTCCTTACGTGCTCCCTTCGATAATTCTTTCTTTTTCCCTGCTGCGGAAGTAATAATGTAAAATGAACGGGAAAATGCTGAAAGGAAGAAAGAGAAAGTTTTCATTCACTTCTGCTTTTCCATTCACCAAACGGGTAGGGGGAGGCGAGAAGGGGAGGGGTTTTTTTTTCATTCTATCAAAAAACGAGGTCATAAAACACATTCAATAAAATTATTTTAATGGAAAGAGAAGAGAAAAAAATGACGAACGGGAAACGAGATCTTGGGGGACGCGGGGGAAAATGAGGGGGAGGAAGAATTTTACAAAACTGGGTCGAATCCCGGGTATTTATTGAGAAAATTTGCTACTCGACGTTCGGGAGTCGACGTGGAAATAGACGTTCGCGAGTCGTAAGTTAAACGTTGGAATCCGAGTTCAATTCCAGTCATTGTCATCCCCACCAACTAAGGGTTGAATCCCTCCACCGTCGTCTAAATGGTGAATGACCCTGACACGTGCAAGGAGGGTGCAAAGCAGTACTGACGTCATTCCGTTTTCAAACCGACACGTGTATGACCAAATTTTTCGCTTTTCCCTTCTCTCTCTCTCTCTTTCTCTTCCTCTTTTTCTTTCCCATTCAGTTTTTCATGTTTTTTTTTTTTTTTTGCTTTTTTTCGATTTGTTTATTAAATTTTTTTTTCAAAATGATGGGAAAACAGGGATTTTCCCGGGGGATACTTAAACGATCCTTTTGGAAAAATTTAGGTCATCGTCACCATCGTCGTCATCACTCGTAATTAGTAATCGTCAATTTTGAAATTTTAATTTTTCAGAAGGAAAAAAAAAGCGGGATAGTCACGAAAATCCCGAAATATTTTCGATTTTATCCCGGATTATTTTAAATTAATCAGAGGTCACGTGGTAAACGTGGGGGGTTTTTTTTCGTCTTAAAAAAAATGTTTTTGCGCCATTGAATTTTTCTACCTGAATCTCATATCTCTTTCAACGCGAATCCTTTCATTGAGAATAGTGTTGTAATTAATGGGTAGGGAGAACGAATGGGAAGAAGGGAATGGGGGGAGTGGGGGGGGGCATTTTAGTAGGATGAAAGAAAAAAAAACGGTTGACGGACTTCCGGTTGAATTTGCAAATCCCCCCGTTACGAGACTTCTTTGTCGATTTTTATTTTTTATTTTTTTTTCTTTTCTTTGAAAAATTTCTATTCGGAAAATTTGAATGAATGAATTTTCCATTTATTATTATCAACACGCGACGAGGATATTGTTATCTCTCTCCCTCTCTCTCTCACTCTCTTCTAAAGGGAAAAGGCTAATAATAATAATAATAATAATAATAACATGAGGGAATTTTTCATCAAGTTTTTCTTTTTTTTTTATGTGCGTGTGTAGTATATACATTCATTGAGAAAAATATTCGACAATTTTCTTTTCATCCCTCTGTCGCACTTTTGAAGAGTTTATTTTTTTCCAAATAGAAAAAAGATTTTCCGATTGAGGGATGATAAGATAAACAAAAAGGGAGAAAATGGAAAATTGAAAAGAAAAATTTCGAGGCACATTTTTTACATTTCATCCGATGTTGGTTCATACATGACGATGAACCAAAAGAGGGGTTGTTCTTTTCTAGCACCGGAAAATTTCGATCGATTTTCCAAAGAGGAGAATTTCTAGAATTTTCATTGGTTTTTTTCACATTCGGAGGAGAGGAAAAAGTTACGTGTTACCCCTTTTCACTTATGAAAGAAAACCTTTCTTTTTTTTCTCTTCTTTCATAAAAACGCTATCGGTTTGGCTTTTCCATTGAGAAAACTCGCGTCAACAGGATGAGATCGTTTACGAGTTTTCGCGTGAAAATTTAAACCTGGAAAGAAGTGGGGAAAAAAAATCTTTATCATTATCATTATTATATAGGTTTTTTTTTTTTTCTCGAAATTTTAATATCGATGCGAGATATCGAATCGATTCGCTGTTAGTTTGTTCGAGATCGATTAAAAAAAAAAAGGAAAAAAATTTTCCGGATGAATTGCGTTGAAATCTTCTCACCTTTCGCGTGATTTGTCGTCCGAAAAAAAAAAAAAAAAATAATAATAATAATAATAATAATCGTAAAGTAATTTTCATTCATAAAAAAGGTTTTGTAGTCGTGGCGGTAGCGTTGGTGGTGGTGGTGGTGGAAGTGGCGGTAGAGTTGGTGATTTCCTGTGCTTTTTTTTGTTATAACCACTTTTCGGTTCTTCGAGCAATCAATTCAAGTGTAAAAAAAAACACGAACGCCGCGTAAGTATTCAAACCGACCGAAACCGTTTTTTCAATTTTTACCCGCACGACCGCACCCCTTCCCCCCGCGTAAAAATGTCGTCATCAACATCGTCTAACATTTTCGTTGTTTTTCTTTTTATTTTCAGATATCGAGGCAATCCATCGACGCCTGTAAGGATTATTTTAGGGACGATCTTACGAAACAAGATTGGCAATTAATGGTCGAATTAAAAAAATTATTTCAAATTTTATAGCAAAGCAATCAGGTACGAACCGGACGTAATAGATAATTTATTTTTTTTTGAATGCGATTATTATTATTATTATTATTATTATTATTATAATAACGATGATGATGGTGGGGGTGATGGCAATGGTGACGACGGTGACGGTGGTGTCGGTGGTGGCGTCGACGATAATGATAATAACAATCGTCGAAAACATTTATATTTATAATTATTACTATCATTGTTGTTATTCGTCGTCACCGACGTCATCACTGACGTCACCGTCGTCGTCACCGTCGTCGTCACCGTCGTCGTTACTGTCGTCGTCTTCACCATCACCACGACGATTGCGAGTGATAAAAAGAATGAATTAAAAAAAAATATATATATAAAAAAAAAAAAAAAAAAAAATGCGAGCGTTTGTGCGTATGTATGTGCGTGCGCAAAAAAAAAAAAAAAAAGGAAAAAAAAGAAAAATTGAAATGATTTTTTTTTTTTTGAGGGGGTCTCACGTGCGCGTGCGCGTACATATATGCGCATCGTTCGCGTGAAAAAATTATTATTATTATTATTTATTTTTTATTTATTTATTTATTTATACTTTCTTTCTTTCTTTCTTTCTTTCTTTCCTGATCGATATTTTTACTTACTTATTTAAATTCCTTCAAATTATTATTATTATTATTATTATTATTATTATTATTATTATTATTATTATTATTATTATTATTATTATTATTATCATCACAAAAATAATGAAAACGGATTTTCTTCCTTTTGTTTACAATGACCGATGGTGATCACGTGAATTTTATTAAAATTTCCTTTTAGGTTATCAATCCGAAAGAGAGAAAAAGAGAAAAAGAAAAATAGAAAGAGATAGAGAGAGAGAGAGAATTTTCTTAACTTTTTGTTAACAATTTCCGGTTATTCGAGATGTGTTACAGGTTAGTGCGCTAATAATCCCTTATTTAATAATAATAATAATATTTTGCATGAGGGTAAACGAAACGAAATGATAATAATGATAAGAACGTTCGATGGTAGCAATAGTAGTAGTAGTGGTAATGATAATGATGATGATAATGATGATGAAAAATCATTCATTCGAAGATGGTCGTCGTCGTCGTCGTCGTCGTTTAATTTTTAAAAACGTTTCCTCCCATTCAATATTTTTTTTTTTTTTTTTTTTTACGTCCCACAATGTCGAATCGAACGACGTCAAATAAGGAGGGGGGGAGGGAGGGATCCTCTATTTGTGGTCATCGGATTAAGAAGATGACCTACGATAAAATGTGGAATGAATGATTGAATGAATGAAGGGATTGAATGTGCGTGAGTTTGAGAGCGTGAATGAATTAATCAAAGAGTGCGTGTGCGTGTGCATGTGTGTGCGTATAAATTCTTTTCCGAATACTCGTTTCTCTTTTTCTCTTTCCTTTCTTTTAAATCACCTTACATCCCACCTTCATCCTTTTTTTTACGTACGTATTTTATTTACTACTACCGTCGCCGCCATTCATTCCACATGCATACCACCTCTTCCTCTTCTTCCTCACATCCACGTTGTCGTTGTCGTCCTCCTCCTCCTCCTCCTTTTCCTCTTCCTTCGTCCTCCTCCTTCTTTTTTTTCTCTTTCATTTCTTTGACCTCTTCTCACGCATTATCACATCTTTTTTCTCTCTTTGTGCTCTTAATTGTAGAATTATAAATGATTGAAAGTATTGTCGATGAGTCGGTTTCTTCTCGGTTAATTAAGTTGTCGATGATCGAAGGAGGTGGGGAGACTTTTTCCTTTTCCTTTTTCTGTCGTTGTGGGATCCATCATCGGACGGGGTAGTAATCGTTCAGTCTCGATACCAACGCGAAACAATAATACCAAACTTATTATTATTATTATTATTTTCATTCATTCATTCATTGACTATTACGAAGTTATCTCCTTAAAGACACCTGACTGACGAAATTCAATCATGCGTTTAAAGAAACGAGAGGTGGTAAATCGCCATTTTGTTCCCTAATTTTACGGAAAAAAAATTTTAAAGAGGGGAGGGGTAAATGGGGGGCGTGGGGGAGTGGAGGGGGAGGGGAGGTAGGCAACGACTCCGTAAATATATCCGATTTAATTTTAAGAAGGCAAAAAGTAGAAAAAAAAAAAAAAATTATTTAGGAAAATTTATGGGTAAATATAATTTACAACTGGTTATGCCGGCCCACAACGAAAACTTTATTTTTTATTCTCATTGTCACACCCACGATTCCCATTAAAAATTCTTCTCCTGCCATCAATTAAAATTTTCTATAAATATCTCATTAGCTAAAATGTGGCAGCAACAAACGATTTAAAATAAGAAGAAAAAAAAAAAATTTCATTCAACTACAACCGGATCGCGTTGTTGTTGTTGTTGTTGTTGTTGTGGCATAATTGGCATTACATACAATCGACTTAAAAACGGTCGTTTGTATAAAATTGTTGTAATGACTTATTCTCGAACTTGATCGACGATTTGAAAAAAATTTTTCTCTTTTAATCTCAAACTCGTTTGTTTTTTCAAATTATTATTATTATTATTTATACCGTCGTTAGAAAAAAAGGCAAACGGATTCGTCTTAGGCTTCCCCCTCCCCCTAAACGACAACAACAACAACAAAAAAACGTGGCGCTAAAATGGCGACATGTAAATGACAAAACATTATTATTATTATTATGTACGATGACCCTATGACCTCCTGACCTTTTCTTGAATTTTCACGTATTTACATTTAAATCGTCAGAAAAAAATGGAGAGCGGGTAATAACGGTCGGGGTGACAAGATCGTAACGCTGTCGTCGATATGAACAAACAAACAAACAAGCAAACAAACGTTTTTTACTACGCGTCGATATTTTGTTGTTGTTGTTGTTGTTGCGTTACGAAATTCGAAAAAGGATTTCGAATGTAATTCAAACGCGTTTCCGGCGTATTACAAAATGATAATAATAATAATAATAGGATTTTCAAGACATCCGATTTCCACATAAGCCGACAATACAATTGGCGGATTCAATACAATCACGCGCTCTCAATTTTGGTTTCATTGTTGTTGTTTGTATTACTAGAATGAATTGTTGAACGGCGCCGAAAAGGAAGTTTTATATATTTATATATGGGTTGAATCATTGCAGAAGAGAGAGAGAGATAGATAGATAGAAACCGGAAATGTTATGTTGCTTTATCCGCAGGAAACCCCTTATGTAGAGCGTCGTCGTCGTCCTCGTCGTCGTCATCGTCGTAAACTATAAGAAGAAGAAACACACGAATATTAACAAATTGAATTTATTATTATTATTATTTTACATACGTCATTTCCGTTGTTTCGATATATCGATAAAATAATTTTTTTTTTTTTAAGGTGATGATTGTAGTTTTAAATAAGGGCCAGGAAATGATTTTGGGCGGGGAATTTGGTACTTCCTATGCGGGTTTCCATGGTAGGTACCTTTTTTCCTTTGTCTTCGAACATCTTGCGTTTGTTTAGAAAAAAAGGAAAAAGGTTGTCGGTTGTTGTTTTGTGACCTTAAATTAAAAGTTGATTTGGTTGTTGTTATCATTTATATATGTTCATTTCGGTTAAGAAAGAAAGAGGATAAAAAGGTGTCGTAATTAATTTTTGTCATTTCCTATTGCGAAGAAGGAAAAAGGAAAAGGAAAAGGAAAAAAGATTTTAATGAATGAATGAATGAATGAATGAATGAAAGATTTGACCCGGAAATATTATAAGCTTGTTGTTGTTGTTGTTGCTGTCGCCGTCGCCGTCGCCATTTTCAATCGAAGTAAACATAGTAAATTAATTAATTTTTTTCTGTTTGTTCGATCGATCGATTGCTTGTATTCGAATTAAACGGCGGAAGGTGATTTAACGTGGTAGAAGATAGAAAGAGAGAGAGAGAGAAGGCGTGAAAAATTGTTTGTATGAAGAAGAAGAAGGTATAAAGAAAAAATACGGGGGCCGTTCAGGTTTTGACTTCCAAGGTAGAAGACCTCTCAATACTATCGACGGACGGACGAACGAACGATTTCATTGTTTTTCTATTAATAAAAAAAACCTGAGAAATATCAATAAACGTGACAGCAGGAAAGTGAAATGATCCCGGGTGAGGAGGGGAGAAAGGGGAGTAGGAAGGGGGTCGCGTAGGCGGGGATTTGAATGAATATGAAACCAGATCTTGATTAGTTTTTGCCTTTTTCTTCTCTCTCTCTTTCTCTCTTTCTTTCTTTCTTTTATAGTCGACCAACCTTCTTCATCATCATCATTATCATTAATATTCATCCGGATTTTTTAACTAAATTTGGAACGACCGGATGTGACGTAGGCGGCGGTGACGTCGGGGGAGGGGAGGAATATATACCATTGACCGTATTTTGATGGTACGCGGGTAATTAATTAATTTGGGTTATGATAAAAGTTGGTAGTTTTCGAACGGGTGTCACGCACCATCGTCACCGCCATCGCTTAGAAAAAGGTGTCACGATGATTGTTTCGCCATGTTTGTTTTTGTTTTTGCGTGGGTTTTTGTTCTTTTTGTTGTTCTGTTGCGGTGATCCGGATAAATGAAAAAAAAATAATAATAATTGACTCGTTTTATCCAAAAATTGTTAGAATTTGTAAATGTTCGGGAGAGAGAGAGAGAGAGAGAGGGGAAAAAACGGTAAATTATTTTCTCTCCATAGAAAGAGAGAGAGAGAGAGAGAGAGATTAGGTTACGAACAATTATTATCATTATTATTTCGTTTACGCCTTACAAAAAAAATTAAATAGAAAAGTACGAATGAGTTCTCTCTCTCTCTCTCTCTCCTGTTGGATGTTGTTTTAATGGACCAAACTGTATCATTATTATCATTATCATTATTATTATTATCATTATTATCATTATTATTATTATTATTATTATTATTATTATTAATTTCTTAAGTAAAAAAGTCGTTAAATCTTTCGGTAACGAAAAAAAAAAATGCTTAGGTTAATAAAAGAAAGAAGATATTATTACGTTTAAACGCTCTTCGTTTGAAATTCGATTCGTTCCTATAATAAAAAAAAAATTTTTGCAAAAAAAAAAAAGATGAGAGAGAAATTTGCGGAGAGAGAGAGAGAAACGGATGATGCGATTCTCATATGGTGGCCTAAATGATTAAAAAAAAATCTCTCTCTTTCTTTCTCTCTCTCTCACTCGATCGGAAATATTATAATCGTTTTATTATTATTATTATTTAAATTGTGAAGAAGAAAAAAGAAGAAAAAATTTGAACGTGGCAGCAACTTTTTGTCTGTTTGTTTGTTTGTTTCCTTTATTTTATAACGAAAGGAAGGAAATGGTCACTTATGTTAGTAGGAATATAAGTTTTTTTTTTTTTTTTTTCATTCAATGAAGGGAAAATATCATCATCATCATCATCATCATCATCATTCTCATCATCATCATCATCATTATTATTTTTTCTGATTATTTGGGCGTATTATGACATTATATTGCCGATGTAATTAATTAAAAAGACGACAGTAACGACGACCACGACGACGACTACGACGATGATGATGATGATGATGATGAAATAATTAAAGCGTCACAAACATTCCAACTTGCAAATTTTTTCGTTTTGTTTTGTTGGCACACCTGCTGTAATGGTGGAATAATCACTCTTCATTCAATTTCATTTCTTTTAAATTTTCTCATACGAAACCGAAAAATTACAATTTTCCTTTTATTATTATTATTATTATTATTATTATTATTATTATTATTATTATTATTATTATTATTATTATTATAATCGATCGTTAATTACAGTCATTATCATCATCATTATTATTTTCAAGGTTTGAATGAATTGGTCAAAAATACGTTTCGATTGTTTTCTATTAAAAAAATCTATAAAGATCGATTGCGGAAAAACGTATATTTTTTGTACGTGGGAGCAGACAGATAATTTTTTATTTAATTTATAGTATTAAACTTTAATTAATAATCGTTCGTGGTAGCAACAAGTGATGATGATAACACAATCAAAAAATTTATTAATTTTCGAACGTAAGTTAATGATGATGATGGTAATGTTAATGATAAGGGAGATAAATGGTAATAATAATAATAATAATAAATCCTCCATTAAATATTTAAATACCTGCCACTTGTTGTTTTCATTCATTTACACTTACCATTAATATCATTATCATTATTATTATTATTATTATTATTATTATTATTATTATTGAGCGATGGAAAAATTAAATTTAAACATTGTTACCTTAACAAGTGGTTTTATAAAAAAGAAGCGTTCACGATGTCGGTTAAATAATTCATTCATTCATTCATTCATTCGTTTGTTCGTTCGTTTGTTCGTTCGTTTGTTCGTTTGTTCGATTCTCATTTTATAATTTTCATGGTAAAAAGATTTTCGTGTTGTTGTTGTTATGCGTTACACAATACCTGCGACATTTTTTTTTTTTTTTTTAAAGGATTAAGTGGTTATTCGGTAGGTAGGCGAGTGGGTAGGTAGTTGGGAGGGTAGGAAGAAAGGATTTAGGGTCACGTGGTTGAGTCCGTCGGAAAGATGATAATGATGATGGTGAATTGTTGTGAATGATCCCAAAATTCCTTCATTCGGAGTGATGATGATGATGATGATGATTAAACCGGATGTCCGATATCCCGATAAGGACATGTTGTTTATTTATGTAAGAGTCCATCCCCGTTCGTGGAAGAAGAAGAAGAACGAAGAAGTCGAATTTGCTTACGTTTTAGTTTTTATTAAAAAAAAAAAAAAAGGTAAACACATTGATAAAGAGTACGTGTGTGTGTGCGTGTGTGCGTGTGTATTCGTGCGATAAGGTTTCGATGGAATGTGTTTTGTGTGTTCTTTTTTTTTTTTTTACGAGGCAAAGATGCAGCATAACAACAACATGTGCAATCGGAGATGATGTTTTTTTTTTTTTTTTTTTTTTTTTCGTTTTTGCTATGGGAGATCATCGATAAGTAACTTGCTGACTCGTATAATTTTCCTTTTTAAGGGAGGAGGAGAAGGAGGGAGGGAGGAAGTGAGGAAAGAAGGGAGGGGGAAACTTTGATGACGAGGCGGAAAAAAAATTAAATAAATAAATAAATATAACATGGGAGAACGGATTTTTTCATTGGGTACTTAATAATAAATGATATTTTTTCGTACCCGAATAATAATAATAATAATAATGATAATTTTTAGTTTTATACCGTCGGATGATTTTTTTTTTTTGGTCCGCCATGTTTTTTTTTGATGTATTGATGTTATGAGTTTCGGATTGATTACGGTTGTTTTATTATTATTATTACCATTATCATTATCATTTTCGAGAGAGAGAGAGAAAAAAAAAATTTTTTTTCCAGGTAAATGATGGTGGTGGTGGTGGTGGTGGGGGTGGTAAAATATTATAATACGACGGAGGACGAAATAAGCCCAAATTAAGGGCGGTTACTTGAAAATTTTTTGCGTAGGATTTACCAGGCGGGTTCGAAACACCCTTTGTAGGCCATGTGCTTTTGCGGTAACCATGGAAACGATTAGAGTTTAAATAAATAAAAATATTAAATGAATTGTTTGACACACGTTTAGATTATGAGTTCCGCGGGTCTTTTTTCATTTTTTTTTCGATTGTTGTTTATACGAAATATCAAAACGGCAGTTTGTTACTGTTATTATTATTATTATTTTTTCGTTTTGTTTCCTTCCTAACCCCCGCAGGATCGTCTCACCGCCTTCCTTGAATCTTTCTATCTCTCTCTTTCTCTTTCTCTTTTTACCCACGCTCGCGTTTCTTGCGCTCGAACGGACGACGAAACAATTACGCGTGAATTTTTTAACGAGAAAGGGTTGAAAAAAATTTATTTGCGTCGTGCGTACAAAATGTCGAGTTTTAATTACATTCGGTAATAAAATTTGAAATCGTTTTGTTGTTTTTAATATAAATAAATCGAATTTTTTAAAATCGTTTTAACGTGGGCGAGAGGGAGGGAAAAAAAGGAACGACAACGATAGAATCAAAGTCAATTGTTGGCCGCCATCTTTGTTTTTTCAATACATTCCGTTGTAACGGTGTAAAAATTTGGATTTCATTTTGGTGAGTTTTTTTTATACTTTTTTCTTGCAAATTATGTTCTTAAATCGTTATCGTTATTACGAAACATTATAATTTTCTCCCCCCTCCCCTAATTTTCTTCCCCCTTATAAATTTTATTGTTTTTAAAACACGGGGGGAGGGGGCAAACGTGAAAGCTTCCAATTCGAATTAACCGTTAATAAATTTTTAATTACGTATTGAATAATTGTTAGAAATAATAATAATAATATTTACACGTTCGACATCAGTAAAAGAGAGAGAAAGAGAGAGAGAGAGAGAGAGAGAAAACGTATCGTTAAAAAGAAAATGTCGTTTAAAGTATATATATATATATATATATAAGTAGGAGTTTGCCGTCCGTCCCTTAAAAAAAAAAAAAAAATTTATTACCCGGGAGCAATTGTAAATATTGTGAAGGTTGTTGTTGTTGTTGTTTAGGTGCCCACATTGAAATTGTTTCGACCTCCCCGCCGAAGTTTTCAAAAAAAACATGGTTTCCACTTTCTATTAATAGAAATTCTTTTTTTTTTTTTTTACTGATTGGGGCCTTACCGAAAATAGGATCGTTTGCCGAATCTTGTTTGTTTCTCGTTTCGTTTCATTCATTCATTCATTCATTCGTTTGTTCGTTTATATTAATTATTATTGAATTTGATTTTTTAATAATAATAATAATAATGATTGTATGATGATGATGATGATGATGATGATGATGATGATTAGGATGGTAGCGGAAAAAACGTGGCGGAATAAGATTTTTTTATTTGGAATTATAATAAGTCGTGCCAAATATTGTCTGTCTTTCTCTCTCTCTCTCTGTTTCACATTGTCATCATCATCATCACCACCACCACCACCACCACCATCATCATCATCATCATAACCACCACTACCACTACCACCACCATCAACATCATCATAACATCATCATCATCACCACCACCTCCACCATCATCATCATCATCATCATCATCATCATCATCACCACCACCACCACCATCATCATCACCACTACCACCACCATCATCATCATCATCATCATCACCACCACCTCCACCATCATCATCATCAGTTTTGTGTCTAAAAGTTGGCAGTTATGAAAACTATGTTGATAAAAAAAAAACATGGGCGTGTGTGTGTGTGTGTGTTTGTTTGTTTGTACGGGATATTTTCCGGGGGAGAAAACTCGTTTACCTGTTTTGTTTTTTTTTTTTTTTGGATAGTTACGGTCCTGATGAGTAGCAGGTTTTTATTATTATTATTATTTCATTATAAATAATAATGATTCATAGCCAATTAAACGAAACGAAACTGAATGAAAGAATGAAAGAAAGAAAGAAATTTTTTTTTTTTTTTTTTTTTTGGGAAATCGGCGAACCGTGATTTATTTTCACACGGTTTTTTTTTAAACGTGTCCGGTTTAAAAAAATTTCTTCGTTTTGTGTTACCAACATAACAAACTTGGATGAGGGACAAACGGTTTGTTTGTTTTGAATTACTACGAAGACCTTTAAAATTTTCCAGAAATTGATATTAATTAAAAGAAAATGTGGGATAGGGGGACGGGGACGGGGAAATTTGTTTTGAGAAGGTTTTCAAAGAAGAAGGTGTGTGCGTGTGTGTGTGTGTGTGTGTGGTAGTAGAAAACGTGACGTAATCAACATATTTCTTCTGCTTTTTGTTCTTGTTCTTGCTCGTAGTTTCCCCCATTTATCTTCTCATCCCCTCAGTATCATCGTAATTTGTCGGGGAGGGGAGGGGGGGTTAGGAAAAAAATTTGTTTAAACAATTAAATATATATTAAATGAGTCTGTCTCTCCGCCCCCTCTCCCCTCTTCATTTCGAGTATACATTTTAATAATTAATAAATCTTTTAGAGGAAAAAAATAGTTCAAAAGAGTTAATCAGTCAGTCTCATTCATCATAGTTTTTTTTTATCTATAAATTCATCCCAACAAATTTCCTCTCTCTCTCTCTCTCTCTTTCTTTCTTTCTCTCTCTCTCTCTCTCTCTCTCTCATTCATCCCCCATTCGAAATTAAACCGAAGAAAAATCGACCGACAAACCGACAGACTGACAAATGTTGTTTGTTATAAATAAATTTTTTTTTTTTTTTTTCGACAAACGATGATAGTAAATAAGAATCGACCGGAGTATATATATATATACGATCAAATAAAATCTATTTTCGTTAACCGGAAACGGAAACGTTTTAAAGATGACTAAACAATAATATTCATATGAAACGCGCAGGAAATTTCCTTTTTTTTTTTATATTTGTCTCTCTCTCTTCCTCTCTCTCTCTCTCTCTCTCTCTCTCTCTCTCTCTCTCTCTCTCTCTCTCTCTCTCTCTCTCTCTCTCGTGTGTTGTGAAGTGTTGATGTGCGAGTGAAAAGTTTGTGGAAAATCAGGTATGCGGGTATTATGAATGATAATGATAATAATGGATAAATGAATGAAGTTTACGTTGTTTTGTTTTGTTATGGTTTTCCCCCTGTTGGTAAAAAAAGAAAAAAAAAAAGAGAAAGAATTAAATCGAGGGATTGTTTTTGACGTATCCGGAAGTCGCATATGCCAATAATAATAATAATAATGATAAATGAAAAGGTGGAAGTGTATATTTGAAAAACCGGAACTTTATTGAATGAAAATCCGGGGGCCCGTGTGAATCTTCCCCTTTCATTCTCACTCATTATCCATATAAAATGAATGGGAGGAAAAAAAAAAAAAAAAAAAATTTTGCCCCCGTTTGTTATTTGTTGCTGTGTTCCCATCTATCTATCTCTCTCACTCTCATTCTTTTTGCGGATGAATGCCACAAGGGGTTAATGACGTTTGTTTGTTTGTTTGTTTGTGTGCAATGCAATTGCATCGGTGAATTATTATTGTTCATTTCCGTTTAGTAAATTATTGGTTTGCTTGTCATTGTTGTTGTCGTGGTAGTAGACTCTGCGACGACGACGACGATGACGACGTATCGTCTGTGGTTGTTGTTTGTTCGTATGGTATTGACTCATCGTATGATGAGTTACTACAAACAGGTTCAATGATGACGTTATATAATGCCCCTGATCCAGTTAATGATGATGATGGGGGGAAGGTGGGGGGAGTGGAAACTTATTCACCCAAATGAGAAGGAAAAAAATTATTATTATTATTCGAAAGAATTTTGAGTCGTTAATTTTTTTTTTTAATTTTTCGTAGGGAAAAAAAATTAAAATAAGTTGTTGTGGGTGTGCTCTCTCTCTTCTATTTCGTTGTAGGCTGTCGTTTCCGGTTGTTTATTCCTGCAGCAAGCAATGGAAGTTCTTAGAAACAAACAAAAAAAAATGAATTTCGTGTGCGTGTGCGTGAGTGTGTGTCATTATTTACAATTTTTTTAAAAACTGCGTGTGATGTTTGTTGCGTTCTCACAGTACTAGTAGTATTAGTTTTATAATGATTATGAGAGGCGTTTGTCGTTTGTTCCCTCCCCTCCCCCCTCCTCTCTCTCCTTCTCTCAAAGTGAATTTGTTTGTTGTTGTGAAAGAAAAACACTCCTATCGGAAAATTTGAACTGTTTGTTGACTTTACCTGACTGACTATAAAAAGGCCCCCAAAAAAATTTTTTTCTTTTGCCAAGAAAATAAATTAACCACGCAAACAAACAAACAAACAAACGAACAACAAACAATAAAAAACGAAAAAAAAAAAAAAATAATAAAACGTTTGGCGCCATTAATTTAAACGTTATATTATTTTAATTAAAATTAAATTTTTAACTCGCATGTCCAAATTTTATTTTGAGAATCGATTTTTTTTTTTTTTTCTATGCGATGAGAATGATGATGATGATGATGATGATGGCGGCGGCGGGAATGAAAGGATGGAGGGAAAAAAACGCGAAAATGTTGATGAACGCTGCGAAAACATGATGTTTAAAAACATAATTACAAGATTGTGAACCCCCCCCCCCCCGCGAGAAAGAAAGAGAGAGAAAAAAATTTTGTTTATCAATGGTATCGAAACCCATGTTGAGGAATTTCAAATTAATTAACGTGTAACGGTCGGCCGCCATAATTTTCCAAAAGAAAAAAAATTGAAAAGCAGAAGAAAAAAGAAAAAATAATTTCGACCGATTTCTTCCTTCCTTGCTGTCCGTTTTCATTGAGGTCTTCGGCTTCGTCGTCACGCAATGTGAAATACGTAGTATCATCATCATCATCATCATCGTTCATTCATTCATTCATTCGTAAGTCAATCAGTCAAATCGTTCGTTTGTTCGTTTGTTCCAACGCAGAACAAAAAAAAAAAACCGCTTCTTCGATTCGCTGCGTACGCCGCGATTGATACGCAATCAAGTTTTATACCATCATCATCATCATCATTATCATTATTATTATTATTATTATTATTATTATTACTATTATTATTATTATTACGAGTTTAAGGAAAAGCGGGTGGTGAATTTACGTCGAAAACAATATATATACATACTTGATAAATGTTTGTTTTTTAGTTTGTTTGTTTGTTTGTTAACTGGTTTTTTTTAAATATTATTATTATTATTATTATATTTCTCCGGTTGTCCGGTTGTTCCAACATTTGATTTATCGATTTCGCATACCGCGCGAAAAAAAAAAAAAAAATTTTTGTGTTATTACGTTAAAAAAAAATAACTGGTATCGGATTACGACGATCGGGCCGCCGTGAATATCTCCAGCAGGTACGGAAAATAATAATAATAATAATAATTTAACCAAATTAATCATTATAGAAACTTATTGTGTGTGCGTGTGTGCGTGAGTGCGTGCGTGAGTTCGTAAAAACCGAATCGTTGAACGCATTCAGGCCACCACGGGACATCGATCTGATTACCTATTTTTTTTACCGTTGTTGCACATGTTGTTTGTTGTGTGGCGTTTGTTGTTGTTGTTGTTGTTGTTGTGTAGCCGTTGCTGATGAATGACTTTTGGTTAAAACGAGTGCGTGCGTGTGTGCGTGCGTGCGTGCGAGTGTCGTTTCGATTATTTTTTTGATATTGACGGATTCGTAGCATATCGGGTACGTCAAAAAGTTGCTTTCACAAGGTTGTTTTCTTCACGGCGAACCTTGAACGTCGTTTCCATTATTATTAATTACAAATCCTGGACACCAACACTTTACGATACCATTCGACCCATACTCATTTTCTCGGTAATCGTGTGTTCACGTTGCACAATCCATTGTAAAAAAAAAAAAAAAAAAAAAAAAAAAAAAAAAAAAAAACAAGAAAAAAAAAATTTACGGTTTGGATTTCAATTATTATCATTATTATTATTATTGAATGTTTGATTTTTTTTTTTTTTTGGTGTTTTTTCACGTAAACGTTGTTGTTTATATGAAATCCTTGAATTTAAAAAATTTTTCGCGCGCGGGTACTTGTTGTTTAAACAACAACAAGTGAATTCTCACGGATAATTCTCTCTGCCATAACTAATTACCTTTAAATTCCAAACTTGGTTCGTCATCATCATCATCATCATCATCATCATGCTCGTCGACGTCATCGATATCGATTCATCAACACATTTATTTGATGTTTATATTTAATACCTTCCATTACGATCATCATCATCATCATCATCATCATCCATTTTTTCTCATCGCGACGATGAATAAATTTGTCTAATTGATTAAAAAATGGTATTTTTTAAGAAAGAAAGAAACGTTTAAAAAGTTTAATCATATCCGGTTGGGAAGTTCGTTGACGTCACGATTGGTATTTATTAATAGGACGTGTTGAGGGGAAGGGAAGGGAGGAGCGGGGGAGGGGATAGAAATCCGTCGGAAAATTTACAATAGTGAAATGATAGATATTTTGAACCTTTCTCTCTCTCTCTCTCTCTCTCTCTAATTTTTTTGTTGTTGTTGTCGTGAACACTCTTTCGAACATGTGTATGAAATTCGAGGGTATATGGGCTACCTGAAATCAATCAATATCGTCAATCATCCGTACAAATAATACGGATAAACTTTTCAGGATCACGCCTCAATGAGGAGAAGGAGAAAAAAAATAAAAACCTTTTTTTTTTTTTTGGTAGGAAAACGAAAATAAATAAAAACACACGGTCGCACGCACGCACGCACGCATAAACTTCCTTCTTACCCTGTGCATGCATGCATACGCACGCACGCACCCACCCACGCACATACGTGCGTGGGTGGGTAGTGCGTACTTACGTCCATGCATGCTACTACTCGAATTCATCCCCCCCCTTGACATCACGGTCCGTAAATCCGCAAATTGACAGACAATGCTGTCAACTATTTCACACTCACGTCGCCTTCTCTCCTCCCCCCGTCTCCCCCTCTACCCTTCCTCCCTTACCGGGATTATACTGCCACCACCATTCATTCATTCATTCATTCTTTTTGTGTTTGTGCCTGCATACATTTATTTATTTATTTATTTATATATTTTCTTACCCTTTTTTGTGTTACCTGTACGTGTAGAATTCAAAAAAAAAAAAATTTTAATCTTTTTTTTTTTTATTATTATTATTATTGGATCGACTTTAGTTCGAGTCGATATGTCACGAGGGAGATTATGGGAAACTTTGCGATGGTTGTGACGGGGGGGGGGGTGTGAAAAATGAAAACGATGGAGACCATTAGGACTGTTTGATGTAGGTAATTAGAAGAGGGTACCTAGCCAAAAAAAAAAAAAAAAATTATAGGAGATCTAATTGCGGTACGATTAGTATGCGTATTTAGAACGTGCGTGCGTGCGTGTGTGCGTGTGCGCGTGCATCATATTTAGGCATATATATATTTATCTAAGGGTAATTAAGGGTATTTTGCGTGTTTCTCCGTGGTTCGAGCGTCGAACGTTCGCGCGTATGCGTGTATGTGCGTACGTACGCGTACTTTTTATTTATTGAAGGCGCGCACACACGCACGCACGCACGCACTTTTTTTTTTTTAAAGTTTTACCGAGACCGTAATTAATATGGTCGGTTTAAAAAAAAAAAAAAAAAAAAACTGTAATTACGATGGCGGCGGCGGGGTCACGTTTACCGATGGCCAAAAGTGTTTAAAAACAACAACATTAAATTGTTGTACATGCGTACCCATTTACATACGCATTTACATACGCATATGCGTAGTTTGAATAGTGGAACGAGCGAAATTTCCCAAAAAAAAAAAAAATTCGAGTGAAACGAATCCGCGGCGGTCTCACCTCAAAAAAAAAAAAAAAGAATTTTTTAAACGTGTGTAAAGGTCGCGCGTCGTGTGAATCCGCCGCGTACATTTTTTTTTTAATTTTCTAGAATTTTCGAATGTTTATGTTAAAAAATGACACGTAATTATCCGAAAAGGGTATTTAATAAAAAAAAAAAACGATCACGTGATGGGTGGTGGTGGTGGCGGTGACGCGATGAGTTTTTCCTTTTGTTGACTCGACTTACTTTGAGTAACGGGGAAAAACATTATGGCGTAATTTTGGAGAAAAATGTTTAACGGAAGACTTATAAGAGAGAGAGAGAGAGAGAGAGAGAGAGAGAGAGATTGTAATAAGGATCAAAAGGAAAACATTCTCACGCACTCTGATTGAAAAGGGAAAAAAAAATGTGTCATCCTTTTGAAAGAAAGAGAGAAAGAAAGAATGAATTAAATCAAACAAATAACGAGAGTCACAGGGCGTCGGTCAAAAGAAGGAAAGAGGAGGTGGTGGTAGTAGGAGGAGGAGGAAAGAGGGAGAGGGGAGGAGAGAAAAGAACAAGAAGATGAAATATTTAACGGAAACGGGAAGTGAGAAAAAGATTTTAAATTAGCAGAGGGAGGAAGTCGTAGAATAGTTTTTAAAAAAAAAAAAATCTTCGGGGTTGAAAGAAGTAGGAAGCAGAAGACAAAAAAAAAAAAAAAAAGCAGAAGATAAAATTTTAATCCGTTTCCGTTTGTGACCTTCCGCCTTTTTTTCTGTTTGGGGGGGAGGAGTGAGGATTCGTAGTTAATTGATTATTGAGATTTGTTAAATTAATATGAGATGGTAATGGCGGTGGTAGGTACGATGACGATGATGATGATGATAATAAACCTTAATCAAATAATGTCCTGCAATAATTTTTTTTTTTTTTTTCCTACCTTGGCGAGACTGATTTACGAAAGATAAGATTTCAGTGTCACATTCATCCTATATAAGAATTTATAACATTAATTTCCAGTTAGGCTGTGCATAACTGCGCGCCTCTTTTCAATTTGGAAAACGTTCAACAAACGACAACAAACAACAAACAACAACAACAACAACAATACCATCCATTGTTTTCTACGATCTGGTTTCAAATCGAATTTCTTCTTGTACCGTTCTTGTTGTTGTTGTTGTTATCGTCATCGACGTCACTTTTTTTCTTCTGCTTGATATTTTGATCGATCTTTTACTAAACTATCTTCTCTTTAATGATAATAATAATGATGATGGCAATACAAAAATTCGTTATATGTGCGTGTTTGTGTGCGTGTTTAATTATTGAAATAGAACACAATTAGGTCAAGTGATTAATAATAATAATAATAATAATAATAATAACAGCTTATAACGTAACACCGATAGGTGTGTGTGTGTGTATGTTACGTTGTAACAAATTACGTAAAATTACGAGAAAAATTTATTATTATTATTATCATTGTTTTTCGTAGGGGGAAGGAAGGGGAGGGGGAGTGGGAGCAGACGACATAATAATAACGTGTGTGATTGATTATAAAAATTATATTTGATAAAGAGAAATTTTTAATGAAAAAGAAACTGATAAATATGAGGAAAATATAATAATAATAATAATAATAATAATGGAATCTTTTTTTTCGTCGTCGTCGTCGTCGTCGTTTATGAATTACAACAAAATAATAAATTGATTATGAGTGAGAGAGAGAGATAGAGATAGAGAGAAGAGAAAATGAAAATAATAATAATAATAATAATAAAGCAATTGCACCTCAACCGCGGCAGCCATGAATGAAGTTTTTAATTCGCGTGTCGGACACTAGGAGCGCTCAACGCGTAAACGTGCGCGATGTAAAAAAAAAAAAAAAAAAAAAAAAAAAAAAAAAAAAAGGAAGGAAAAAGAGTGAGTGAGTGAGAGAGAGAGAGAGAGAGAGGGAAAGAGAGAAAAAGAAAGAAATAAAAAAAAAAAAAAAAAAACTCAAGGGAGCGCATGCGCAGTACGGGTTTTGTTACAAGAATCTAACACAGAGTGAGAGTGTGTTGAAAACATCAGAATTATGTTATTTAGGTTTTTCAGTTACACGTTTTAAAAATTAAAAAAAAAAAAAAAGAAAAAATTTTTTTTAAATAGAAAATATTTTATTATTATTATTATTATTATTAGTTTTGTGAAGTATATATATAAAGTTTAAACGTACATTTAAAATTTTTTAATATTATTATTATTATTATTATTATTAATATTAAAAATTCGGTTTGTTCGATTTTATTAATTTTTTTTTTTTTTTTATTCGGTTTGGTTTTAATTTTTTTTCTTGTTGTTGGTTTATTATTATTATTATTATTATTATTATTATTATTATTATTATTATTATTATTAATTTTTAATTTAAAAAAAAAAACGTTTTGTAATGTGAATTCATAAATATAAATGCGTGAGTGTGTGTATGTGTTTGTCTGTCTTTTTCTACCACATATATATATACATATATGCGCCGTTGGATTTTATTTTTATTAATATTATCACAGTAAATAACGAGTGATCGATCGATCGATCGATCCATCGATCCATCCATCGTTCGATGAATCGATATCATTTTTCGAATTGAATACATACATATTTTAAAAAAAAAAAAAAAAAAAGGATAGATAGTTCAGTTCGTCGTCGTCGTCGTAGTCGTCGATGGTCGATGGTCGTATTTTTTCGTCGCGAAAAAGTTTAATTAAAAAATGTAAAAGTGAGAGAGAGATAGAGAGAGAGAGAGAAAAAGTCGTGGAAGTAGAAAAAGCCGGGAAAAAAAAGTGGGAAAAAAAAATGGGATTGTGAAAGAAGTAACAGAAGAAGCAAAAGGACAAACGGTTTTGTTTAATATTTTCGGGTAGGAATTTACGCCGCGTTTTTCTTTTATTAATAATAATAATGATAATAATTTTTTATGTACGACAAGTACGACCATAATTCGACATTTTTCTACTCTTCTCTCATTGATAATAGAATAACGTTAGGAATCATCATCATCATCATCATCATCATTATAAATTTTCTTTTTGTACGCGTATATATGCGCATATATGTATGTATGTATGTATATATGTAAAAATGTATGGATGTTAATAATAATAATAATAATAATGACGACTAAGACGAGGGCATAAGAATAATAAGGAAGAAGAGAAAAATAATGATGATAATAATAATAGTTTCTCATTATTATTATTATTATTATTATTTATATATTTTTAAAAGTATAATCATTTTATTATTATTATTATTATTTAGGTCAGAAAAAAATTTTTTTTTTTATAAATTGTTTTGCACTCACAAAAAAAAAAATTATAAAAAACTGGATATCGTTTGGGATAATTTATTTTTGGATTTATTTTCAAGGTAAGCTTAATAAAAGATAGAAAAAGACAGACAGAGAGAGAGAGTGAGAGAGATAGAAACATTTCAAAGTGTTTTATTTTAAATATATTTTTCCTACAAGATGGTGGTGGTGGTGGTGATGGTGATGGTGTTGGTGGTTAGTTTTGTAATAATATTTTGTTGAAAACATGAGTAATGGAAAATGAATGAATGAATGAGTGTGAGAGAGTGAGAGAGGGAATGAATGAATGAAGATACTATCATGAATGAAGGAGGAAAATGTCCTCCAAAAATAAAGAAATTTTTTTTGTTAATGAAAAAAAAAATATATGTGTGTGGTGTATAAGTGATGTGATTTGGTTGTTATTGTGATTTATTATTATCATTATTATTATTTTTTCACTTTGACCTGACTACTTTTATTTACTCTATGACTTTTTTTTTCTTGTGTGTGTGTGTTTAAGTTTTGTAAAATAATTGTGATTTAATCGAATGTGTTGGTTGTATATGAATTTGAGTTTGTTTTCTGCTTCTTTTCTATTCAAATTGTTTGTTTTTGTTTGTTCGAACCAAAGTTTTCATCCAGGTTGTTCATGTGTGCATGTGTGTGTTTGTATGAAATTCAAAATGGAAGATGAATGAGTTTCGATTTGAATTGAATTAAAATGAAAGGATAGGAGGTGATTTTTGATTGTTTTGATTGATTGACTGATTGATTATTACCTCATTCATTCGATGAATGTTGATTCGCTTGCTCACATGTGTTTAGTCGAGAGGACAAAGTAATAATAATAATATTAAGGTTATTGATCTGATTTAGGTTGTGAATTTAACTTGAAGAAATTGAACCAAATCATGGATGGCCATGTTTGTTTGAGCGATGAAAGAAAAAAATTTTTTATTTACTGAATAAGAATTGGCACAAAATCATTCGACAGATTTAAAATTTCTTTTATCATCATCATCATCATCATCATGTTGTTGTTGTTGTTGTTGTTGTTGTGAGAATCATCACATCATCCAAAAGTTTTTTTTTTGCAAATTTTTTTTTTTTTTTTTTAAATTTTGCAAAAGTTTTTTTTTTTTTTTTCGATTGAATGATGATGATGATGATGATGATGATGATGATGATGATGATTTATCGAACAAAATGAAATTGTCAAATATAATGAAGTTTGCCTTTTTTTTTTTTTAAAATGATGAAACATTAAAGTTATTATTATTATTATTATTATTATTATTATTATTATTACACTTGATTTTTGCTATCTTTCATTCTATGTCACAACTCGAATGAAGAGAAAAAAAGCAATTTTTTGATGAATTTGCCTGTTTGTTTGTTTGTTTGTTCATTCGAGTTTCTTCTCAAAGTGATTATTGTTAATTTTGTTTCAAATGTGCATGTGTGTGTGTTACTCGATGAAATATTAAAAATTTTATTATTTGCACTAATTATTGATATCAAAATTGATTGATTGATTGATTGATTGATTGATGATGATGATATTTTATTAAATATTCATTTTGTTTGAATGTCTCAAAAAATTTTGTTTGTTTTGTATGAACAATAAAAAATTTTTCTGTTTAATTTAAAAAGTGAAAAGGTTAAGTTGCAATTAATTGTTGTTGTTGTTGTTGTTTGTTGTGTGCTTGTTTTGTTCAAGTTTCATCAATGAGAAAATAAAAAAAATTTGTTTTGTGACGTCACGTCCGTTAACATGCAATGAGGGGATATTTTAGGGAAAAGAAACAAAAAAAAAATTTTTTTATTGCAGCAATCAAATTTAAGTAATGGTTGTTGGGATTATGTTTGTTGTTGATGAAATGGAATTGTGGTGTTTGTACAATTGAAAATGTTATTTCACGTGCAAGTATTCGCTTGTCAATCGTTTGTTTCGTTTGTTCGAGAATTACGTTTTTCCTCGTCCTCTCGATTCATACGTCACGAAACCACGTGCGCCGCATCAGGATCGCATGCAAAATGTATAAGAAGAAGAAGAAGAAGTCATTTCAATGAAGGTTTTCCATATGCTGCTTTTCAACTGTGTGTGCGTGTGCGTGTGCGTGTGTGCGCGTGCGATTACGTGTGAAAAAATATATATATGGCACGAAATGTTTACGTACTTGAAATGCAATTAACGAAATTAGCAGTTCCTAGTCGATATCACTGACAAGAAATAAGAAATAGAAAAATAAGAAAATGGAGTCGTACACGTGTTGTTGTTGTGGTTGTTGTTGTTGTTGTTGTTGTTGTTGTTGTTGTTGTTCAACAAAGTTTTCCAATTTTAAGGATAAATAATAATAATAATAATAATAATTTCTCTTCCTATAATTGTGAATAGATGATGAGGTGTGTGTGTGTGTGTGTGTGTGATGATAATTGCATGCGTGGCATTTTGCGACATTAAAAAAAAAAAAATTTGTTGTTGTTGTTTATGTTGTAGTGATTCTTGTTTGTTTGTTTGTTTTATTTATTTATTTATTATTTGCATTTTTCTTTAGTTCTAAGGTAGCATATTTGCATTGACAGATTCATCTTTTCAACTTCCCGGAAAATTCTTTTTAAAAAAAAAAAAAAAAAAATTGTTAATTCGATACTTGTCGGTTTGTTGTTGGTTGTTGGTTGTTAGTTGTGTGTGTGGAAAATTTTGCACGTTTTTTTTTTTTTTTTTTTCAATTCGACTTTCAACAACAATCGACGATTTTGAAATTTTTTATTTTGTTGTCTTTTGTTTGTTTGTTTGTTTGTTCGTTGGTTTCCTTCTTTAAAATTGCTGGATTTTAATTCGTAGAAATTGGAATTTGCACAATGTCGATGTTGATGTTATCGTAGTGCTTGTGTTTTGTTTTTGTGGTTGTCGTGACAAACAAACATGATGAGGATTGGAAGGAGGAAAATGATTGGAAATGATTTTGCTTCGGGTTAATCAATGAATGCGATGGAGAGAAAGAAACAAACTTGAAATAGATAGAGATAGGCTACCGGTCTTGTGTAAATGTGAGGGAATCATGTCGTTTGTGTTGGTGTCATTGTCGTTTGTTTGTTTGTTTGTTTGTTTGTTCGTTCTTAGACGCCATCGTTTCGTTTTTATTATTCCATTCCTCGAAGAAAGAAGAGGCAAGATTTTTAATTACTTCTCTTTCTCTCATACATATACGTAGGGCTTTTATTGGTTCGAGAGATGATTTTCTATTTCGAACATTTTTAAGTTTACGTTAGGCGTGACGTGGAAAACATTGGCCACCTGTACAGGTGACGTTGGAAATTGTCTTGGTTGTCACCACCGTCACCGTCACCACCACCACCATCACTATTATTAATTATTTTGTTGTTGTTGTTGGTTTATTATTAATTAATTTATAAGAGCGAGCCTTGATCCAAGTTAATCTGGTTCAACTCTCTTTCTCTCCCCCCCCCTCTCTCTCTCTCTCTCTCTCTCTCTCCTCCTTCTTTCTTATTTATTTTTATTTTTATTTTTTTTTTTAAAGGAGAAGAAGAAAAAGAAAAATCGAATCGAAAGTGTTATTTTTGGATACGAGAGTCTTAAAAAAAAAAAAAAAATATTTTTGACTCTTTGCCCGTTTCTCTTTTTTAAAAAACTTTCTCGTCAATGATGAGAGAGAGAGAGAGGGAGGAGAGATTTTTCTTTTGCCACGTCGTCGTCGTCGTCGTCCCACTACTCCCTTATGTGAAACCCTTTCTTTTCACTAAAACTCAAAATAATAATAATAATAATAATGATGTTGTTTTTTTTTTGTTTACAGGTAGAAAGACGTTTAAAAGAGGTTCGCATTCGTTATTGCCGTGTTACATATTTTGTGTTTTTTTTTTTTTTTTTTTGTTTTAATTTGTAAATCGAAACTTTTCTTTAAATAATTAAAGTGAATACGTGGTGTGCAGTGAAAAAAAAAAAAATAATAATAATAATAATTAAATTGGGGTTTGTTCGTTCGTTTTTTTTTTTTTTTTTTTGTCATATAAATATTACGCATATATATAAATTATAATTTTTTTTTGTTTGTTTGTTTGTTTGTTTGTTCGGGAAAAGTGAAAAAAAAAAAGTTTCGGTAAACAAACACATATTTATACGAATGTAATTGTGAAAAAAAAAAAACAGGCGGAAAAACGCACGAGTACGAAAACGCAATAACAAGGAGAAGGCACGATATAAAGGATAAGATATGGTTGGAATATAGGAGAAGGAGGAGGAGGAGGAGGAGAAGAAGGAATTTTGTGTGAATAGTGAAAGAAAAGGAAAGGAAAGGAAACGACGAGAAAAGGATTAAATAAGAAAAACATTCGTGAAAGTGTTTTTTTTTTTAACAACAACAACGACGAGGTTTTCCGATGCAAAAGAAGAAGGTTCATTCATAAAATTCAGGTAATACATAATAATAATAACAATTCATTTAAATTTTAAATAATAATAATGATGATTATGATTGTGATGATGATGATGATGATGATAATTCGTAGTCGTCGAGTGGGCGTCGTTAAAAGCGTGGGCAAAATAACTCGACTGAGTTTTTAAGGTGGAAAAAGTTATCGGGGGTGGGGAAGAGGAGTGGGAGGAATGTGGGGGAAAGAACGAGGGGAAGGAAGGAAGGAAAGGGAAAATCATATCGGGGGGAGGGGGAGGAAAAGAAAGAAAAAAGGAAAGGAAAACGAATGTCGAGTAAAGTATTCGGGAGGATGCAATTCTTTCGGGAAAAAAAGAGAGAGAGAGAGACCTTTTTTTTTTGGGGGGGGGAAAAAAAGAAAACAAAAAAAAATTGTTGAGCTTTGTGTGTAGGCCGTTTCTCTCTCTATCTCTCTCTCTCTCTCTCTCTCCCTATCTTAAATCTTTTTTTTTAAACTTTATTTTCATTTTCTAGAAATTTCTTTTAGTTTTTGTTTTTCTTCATACGAATAATCGATTTGTTATATAAAATATAAAAAAAAGCGACGCAAAGAGAAAAAAATAAGTTATTATTATCATTATCATTATCATCATCATCATCATCATCATTATTATTATTATTATTTTATTAATAGTATTTTAATAGTTTTTTATTTGTAATTTACGACTTTGAATCAAGTTATTGGGACTGACTGACTGACTTTAACATGTTATGGATGTATTTGGGAATGGTTTGCGAAACGAGGTCGAGGAATGTGTGTGCGTGTGCGGTTGTGCGTGTGTGCGTGTGCCCTTACGCACGCGGATAAGGTACCTTTGTTCGTTTGGACGTGCGAAAACACGCGTACGAAATGAACGCGCGCGTGCGTTTTTTTTTGTCAATTCGTTCGTTCATTCATTCATTCGATCGGTACCGCGTTACATCGGTCTGGTTTTCGATGCCCTTTTGAACCGTAATTTAACGTCTGCGTGCGCGATGATGATATAGAAAATAATAATAATAATAATAATGATGATGATGATGATAACGTTTTGTCAGTGTGATGTAACATAGTTTTAAAAAAGACAAAAACAAAAAAAAAAAAAGAGAGAAGGTAAAGAGTTGGAAAGAAATTTGGCACG
>NW_002987847.1:95120-100120 GCF_000006295.1 Pediculus humanus corporis | reverse complement strand
TTAGACGATAATCGGTAATCTGTTGTTGTGGTTGTTGTTGTCGTTGTTGTTGTTGTTGTTGTTGCGACATTGACGTGACATTTTTTAAAATTTTCTTTTCCCAATGGTTGACGGTGCCTCGTGATCTCTCTCTCTCTCTCTCTCTCTGTTTCTCTCTTTCTCTTTCTCTCTCTGGCTGGTACTCTATTAATGAGAACATTTAAAAAAAATTTTATTTTTTCGGTGTCAATGAAATACACACATAAAAAAAAAAAAAAAAAAAAAAAAAAAAAAATTGTGTGACGTGTAAGAAGAAAGGAAAACGACGACAAAAAGAAAAAAAAAAAAAAAAAAAAAAAAACGCATTTTTCGAAATGAATTAAATCGGTTGTGTAATGTAAGTGATGTCATGTCCTTTGTTTACTCTTGTACGATGGCTTGACCAAAATAACTGTGCTTGTCGTCGTCGTCGTCGTCCTTTAATATTTTTTTTCTTATTGTTTGCTTTGTGTGCACACGCACGCACTTACGCACACACACACACGCATATGTACATACATGTGCGTGTGTACATATTTGCCTTTTACGCCATTTTCTCTTATTCTTTACGTTGGATTATAGGGAGGATTTGAATTCATTCCTGTTTTTTTTTTTTTTTCAAATTGATTTCTTTCGATTGTCATGTTTTATTTAGATGGCATTCCTGAATATTCCTGTCGTAATTCGAGAGAGAGAGAGAGAAAGAGAGAGAGAGAAAATCGTGAATGAATGAATGAATGAATGAATGAAAATTTTTACGTGGGATGAAAATCAAAGGAGAAGGAGAAATGGCCGCGATTCGATTCGAATTCCAACTCGAACTATTATTACTAATAATAATAATGATGATAGTGATATTATTATTATTATTATCGTTAATGAGTATTTGTATTATTATTATTATTATTATTATTATTAGGTTTTTTTATATACTACTGATATTTAAGAATTTTTTTTTTAAAATGAGAGTATAACGTTAAATCGAATTATTGCTTCGCTCGGAGGCAAGAGGAGAGAATGTGATGGCTCAGATTCATCTCGCCCCGATTGGGTCCGAAGTGACCCGAGCAGCTGTACCATGTAACGTCTCGAGGTCGTATTTCCCTTCCTTCCTTCATATTTCTCTTCTCCCTCTCTCTCTCTCTCCCTCTCTTCATCTTATTCTCGTATTCTCTCTCTCTCTCTCTGTCTCTCTCTCTCCTCTTGAAGTCTTTTTTTTTTTTTTTTTCGGATTAACTGCTTTGAGGCCTAGAATACCTGAGCTGCTACCGAGTTACACTTTGCATCAATCATTTTCGATTCTGGCTGCTTGCTTCATGAACTTTCCTTGATTCATCTTTTTTCTCTCTCTCTCTCTCTTCCTCTCCTCCTCTCCTCCTCTTCCTCCGTCTCTCTCTCACTCTTTTTTTTTTTTTTTTAATACTCAGTCTGTCCTTGAGATTTGTCTTCTTCTTTTTTTTTAACGGGGCATTTCTAACACGCAAGTATTTCTAGGGAGTGAGCGAGTGAGTGAGGAAGATGGATAGATAGAAGAAGGAAAGAAAGAAAAGAAGGAAGAGAAGGACAGAAATATTTTTAGGTACTGTTTTTTTTTATATATTTAAATTCTCCAGGTTTTTTTTTTTTTTTTTTCGTTGTAGTATAACCGAAATGTCGAAACTAACTAACCCCTCTCTCCGAAACCAGTCTGGGCTTTTATGGTTTCGTTTGCCATCTGTGCTTTAAGAGAGAGAGAGAGAGAGGAAGATTGTTTTTTTTTTTTTTTCGTTCGTGTAACTAGAAGAAGGAAAAAGAATTTTTTTTTTGTCGAAAATCAGTCAAACAGATGGGATATTCGATTTTCAATATTTTTTAATGTGCTGTTGCTGTTGTTGCTTCTCCTGCTTCTACTGCCGCCGCATTTCGTTTGCTGAGTCGTGAGTTTTTTTTTTTCTTTTTTTGTATTTTTTAATTGTTATGAAAAACAGATGTTTGTTTGCCGTTGAGCTAAAAAAAAAGAGAGAGAGAGAGAGAGAGAGTGTGTGTGTGTGTAAGAGAGTGAGAGAAAAATGTTGTTACGCGTGTATATATATTTAATTTTTTTTTTTTTTTAATACTGTCAAGTTTTTCTTTTCCTTTTAATTATCATCATCATCATCATCATCATCATCATCATGATTTTCCCTCCCCTCCCCCTCCTGCCTTTCCATTTTTCCTCCCGCTCTTTCGTATTCGAGCGTTTTATGTGCGCCATTAGTTTTATTATTATTAATTTGGCATAATTTGAATGAGCTTTCGTTTTTCAAAAAATTTTCTTTATTTTTTTACTTTTTATTTTCAATTTTCTGAAGTTGGATGCACTGACGCGGCGATTATTATTATTATTTTTTTTTTGTAACGATGTCTCACGGAGTGTGTTGTGCGTGTGCGTGTGCGAGCGAGTGAACATTTTTTTTTACGTGGCGATATCCGTTTGCGAGAATGAAAATGCATTCGAGACGTATTTATTGTCAATGATAATAATAATAACAACAACAACAACAACAACAACGACACGATTATTATTATTATTATTCTATAAATAAAGCCGTTGCCTGACAAATTCTTATGGACTTTTCGATTATCTCGCCTTATCAGAAAAGTTACGTATGATATTTATTTACGTAACTAATATCATTTATTGGGTGTTCACTTAAATTTTATTATTATTATTATTATTATTATTATTATTAATTCAAATTTTTGTTGTTGTTGTTGTTGTCGTCGTCATCATCATTATTTTAGCGCGCGATTTGACTCATTTATTCTAGAGAGAGAGAGAAGGGGGGAGGGGGGATAGCGAGCCTTTCGTTACTGAACTTGAAAGAAAAAATTGTGTTAAGGACGAGAAGACACCTTTTAGTTCCCCCCCCCCGTAGAGGGGGCTGACTGTGCCATATGTTTTATGTAAAATGGCACGTTTGTGATGACAACGTTTTGCGTCGAAGCTTTCCTCTCTCTCTCTCTCTTACACACGCACATGCATGCACACATGATGCACATAGCGTAAATTATTATAAATATGATGTTGGTGTGCGAGTGTGCGTGTGCGTGTGCGCATCAAAGGTATTGTTTTGTATTTTTTTTTTGTTGTTGTTGGCACCAGACGGTACCTGGTTTTTGAACACCTGGTTCCCCCAAGAATCGTATGAATCACGCATTAATAGTTCATCTTTAAAAAAATAATGAAAGAGAGAGAGAGAGAGAGAAAAGAAACATTTTTCGGTTGTGTGTGTGCCTGAATAAGATTCAATGTCTTTAACGCTGTCCGTCGACGTCTCTCTTCTTATTCTTCTTTTTCTTCTTCTTCTTCTCCTTCTTCATTCTTTACCAGTAATCGTTGTTTAACCTTTCGTCCTCCTTCCTTCCTTCCTTCTTTCCTTCCTGCATTTTTTCTCCCTTCTCCCCCTACTTACCTCTCACTTCTCATTGTTGTCGTCATTGATTTCTCTTAGGTATTTGGTTATGTACGAAGGACCCGACTCTGCTTTTCATTTCTTTCCCTCTTTCGCTTTTCTCTCTCTCCCCCCCCCCCGCGTTTCTGAACGCGTATTTTTCCATTTTCGAATTCGAATTCGTTTTTTAGAAAAAAAAATTTTTTTTTTTTTTTTTGCGTTAAGGCGTTTCTCATTGCTTTTCTCGACTTTTTTTTTTTTTCCGCTCGTTCACTTATGTGAGATAACTAAAAGGTCAAAAGTCAAATTTGAAGCTATTGGAACAGGGGTCTACAAACATTTAGTCAACACCGAGAGAGAGACAGTGAGAGAGAGAGAGAGAGAGAGAGAGAGGCTTAGCCTTCAAAAAAAAAAAAAAAAGAAAGAAAAGTAGAAAAAGGGGAGAAAGAAAAATTGAAAAATTGGTTTTTTCCAATAATAATAATTTTGACGTTATTTCCGTTTCCGCGTCCGACGTTTTTCTTCCGTTTCCTCTTTTCATCTCTCTCTCTCTCTCTCTCTCTCTCTCTCTCGCGTTTTAATTTTCTTTCGGTGTAAAAAGAAAAATAATTTTCGAAAATACGCGTGGATGTTTAAAAAAATTTAGAAGATTTATATTCATATTGCCAATTTTTCATAATTTATTTGTTTAATTTTTTTTTTTTTTCTCGTCGTCGTCGTCGTTGCTCGTTGTTTGTTGTTTGTTGTTTGTTGTTGTTGTTGTTGTTGTTGTTCTAGCCTAATTAAATGACTGTTGAAATTTTTCTGTTTGGTTTTTTTTTTTTTTCTGAAAAAAAAAAAAAAAGGAATAAATTGGCTCAAATGTTTTTTGATGATAGGTTTATTTGCTAAAAGATGAGATTTTGAGAGTCTTGGTCTGTTTTGTTTTATTTTTCGTTTAAGTTTTTTTTTCTTTTTTTTCGTTTTTTTCGTTTTTTTTTTTTTTTTTTGCCAAAAAAAACTTTAACCGGGAGGCCGTGTGCGTGCGTGAGTGCGTGTGTGCGTGTGCGTGTCGCATTATTATTATTATTGTTTGTTTTTAATCGTTTGAACTCGCTGTCGTTAGGCAAACTGGCGTAAATTTTGCGTGGTAGTTTTTTAACGTCACCAAACCTTAACACTTGGTTCCTCTTCGATATCGATATATCGATCGAGTCGAGAAATATCGAATGTGTATCGATGTGCACTGTGTTGTTATTATTATTATTATTATTATTACGATGAGATTTAAAAATTATCACGATGTTTCATAGATTATTGAAGGAAAAAAAACAATCAAAGATTCCACAAAATAGGAGGAAGTGTGTGTGTGACGTCATGATCCGGTTGATTTTTTTCCCCCCCGTTTCTTAACCACGAAGAGAATAATGATGATAAAATTTATTAAAGGGGGGAGGGGAAAAGAAAAATTAATTGATACATCATCGTCATTGGAAATAAGAGAGAGAGAGAGAGAGAGAGAGAGAGAGAAAGAAAAAGAATTATTCGCGCAGTGTCATGTTGTTGTATAAATTGAATACGGAGAGAGAT